>NW_011503452.1:0-3077 GCF_000495115.2 Populus euphratica
TACAATAAATAATATTTTGTGATAAATAATATTTTGTGAGCAGTATATTGTAAAAGGATCATTTTTTTTAATTGGTCTATTGATTGACATTTCATTGTGGGTTAGACTATTTAAAAAAATATAAAAAATATTAAAATTGAAGGAATTTTTTTAACATTATAAAATACTATAAAAAGTAAATGAAAAACAATTAATCCTTTAAAAATCATATGAAATATGTCATGAAGACCAATTCAAAATAAACTAAATATTTTTTAAAAAATTCTGCATCATATCTTTTTTAAAAAATAATTGACATGACAACATTTTTGATTGATTAAGGTTTTGTAGCTTAACATATAAAGCTGTGATTCTAGTCATGGAATCCAACAAGTTTATTTTTTTAAAAAAAAATTGTTTATCTAATTGTAGGATAAAAATAAGATTTTTTTATTTTTAAAAAGCTAAAGAATGAAAATGGAAGAAAAAAAATAAAGGAATAGAAAATCTATACAATTAATTAGAACAATATTGACATGATGACATACTGACGTAACCTAGGCAACCCAAGTTAACATGCTACACCTACAACCTAAATCATAAAATCATGATAATCATGTAAAAATTAAATTTTAACAAATTAATACCATATATATATAAAAAATACATCACAAAGACAAATTCAAAATAAAGTAAATGCTTAAAAAAAAAACTCAGCAAAATATATATTTTAAAACATATATTTACATAATAAAATATTAAATAGACTTGAACTTTGTGGATTAATCTATCAAATCTATAATTCATGTTATAGATTCAATTATATATTATAATTTTTTATTAAATTTATTTTTTATCTAAATATAAAATACTTAAAAAAAACAATAAGAAAAGACTAAAAGAAGTCTAGACACATGGGTTTGGCTTACATTAACCTGGTTTTATATTTTTTATTTCCTTAAAAAAAACTGACATATGCTGTATGCAAAATTTGGAAGCTACATGGTAGTCGAATCGGTGATTTTGTTTTTTTTCCTTCTCTAAAAACTCTATTTTCAACTTGTTTTTGAACCAAAACATCTTAAAAACATCTTAAATACTTTGATAAACCTATTTATAGTTTTAAAGAACACAAAAAATACCTCACAAATCCAAAATAAAACCAAGTCTCTAAATTTTTTCATTAGAAGATGTACCTTTTTAGGAAAGAGAAGAAACAATAACATATAGGTAAAACTCTTGTCATCAAATAAATATCAAGAATAACTATTTTGATAATTAAAATTGATGTTAATAATGATTTTTTCTTTCTAAGATGGAATATAGCGACCCTTTATCTCCTCATAATAAAAAAAACTAAAAAATAAAAGAAATAAAATTTAGTGCAAAAATCACATTTATAACAACTAAAAAGACCATTCATTTATTAATTAAAAAGTATAGGATCAAATGAACTTGACTTACTAAATCACCACTTATTTTACTTATCTTTTTCATTTCATTCCTTTCTTTTAATATCACTTTTTCTTAATACATCAAAAGCAATTAAGTTTCAATTTAGTCTTAAAAGAACTAAATAGAAAAGAAAAATGTTTGATGATAAAAAAAAAACAAAAAATGTGCACTATTTTAATCCATTGTAAAAACAAAAACAAAGAACAATAATAATTTTTATAGTGAAATCACCAAGCTATCTCATATTTTGTTAATAACTGCATTTTAACTTAGTTTCTCACACATTAATTCAATAACTATCGCAAATACAAGAAAAGATATTATAAATAACTTTAGAGTCAGTTTAGATGATTTATCTATGAAAATTAACTTTTAATTTTAAGTTATAATTTAAAATCTATTTTTTAATAAATAACTTAAGATATAATTAATTAATTCAAGTTAAAAGTCTATTTGATAGAAATTGATGTAATTTTTTTTTTAAATATTATAAATTAAAATTCATAACCTAAAAAATATAACAGAAAATGTTATATAAGATTAAAATATCATAAATTAAAAAAAATTAAAATATTTTTTTTCAAGAAGAATCCAAAATATAACAGACAAGATATAATTAATTATTTTCTAAGTAATATAAGATTTTTCAAAGTGGACGGTCGGGAAATGTTTCATTTAGGTTTCTTTCCACCGCTTGTACAGAAAAACAGGGAACAAATTCATGTTCATTGTCACATCAAGAAGTTATAATAATTATTTAAAATATTTTAAAAAATAAGTGCGGACGAAAAGTACTAAAATGGGAGGAAGTTTGTTGAGTGTATGCCGAGCTTCATCAAGAGTTAATAAAGAAGGTTATAATATTTGGGTGGTTAGAGATGCTTCTTTAAACATTCACTAGCAGCTTGATTATTATATACTCGATGATTATTATATGCGGTTGTTCATGTTTCTAAACAAGCAAATATATTACCTTACCATGTTTATTAAATGTCTGTTTGAAGCTTCTGTTGTTGTAAAGGGTTATTAGTCTATGAATCGATGAATATTATTTTCTTTATTATATATAATGTTGTTTTGAAATGTAATAATAGTTATTTTTAAATTATTTTTTAAAAAAACATGATTCCAAACACATGCATATATATATATATATATTCTAACTTGTATATTCTTTGGTTACCTTTTTTTAATTTTTAATGTTGGAGATGTATCTTACTAGTTAAAGCACTGTATCAATAATTAATTTTTAAAAATCTTGAAATAAAATTAAAAAATCATGAGAAATAAATGAAGATTTTGGAAAAGAGGGGCATTGCAAAAGTTGTACTACCGACATAGAAACTCATTTTGTTTCATTTGTCATTGTGTTGTGTTCGTGTTTTTCTTTTTTATTTATTTTCTGGATTTTAGAATATGTTTGCTGTAGGTTTTTCATTTTTTTTTAATGTATTGAGAAGTATTCTCATCATTATATGTGGAAAAGAAGTCATTCAATAAAGTTCATTATAAAATGATAGTCATTAAAACAATTAGATTTTACAATATGAATTTGTTTCGGATATATACCACTTATTTTAATCAAATTTTCTTTCGAATATATACCACTTATATTAAGAAAAATATCCAATATATATATATAT
>NW_011503452.1:4316-10602 GCF_000495115.2 Populus euphratica
TGCTTTTGTATGAACAATAAATCTCCTGGTATCATTGTTAACCCTACGCAAATAGGAACATAACCTTTAGGTGGCAATGGAGTGGTGGTACCTCCTAGTCTCTTGACCCCTCGAGCTCCGATTAATTTGCTCAGCTTCTTCGCTATCACTCCCACTCCCATTGCCAAATGTTGATTAGTTTCCAATTCTTGTAATTAGATATAAAGACACGCATTCTTATGGACTTAAGTATACTTGCCGAATGTTGATTAGTGATATTTTTCCCATCTAAGTGAAAGTGACAACGTTAATAATTCATTTATAAATGCTACATGCCGTGGCCACAAAGTTGACGCCGTGAATCAATTATTTTTGAACCTCCAACCACTTATTTATAGCAATATTTTATGATGAAACTTTGTACTCGTCCTCATCAAAGCTACTAGAGAATATTATCCCTCACCCTTTTTTGTTTCTTTCTAAAATAAAAATTCATTTTCAAATAAATAATAATAATAATGAAGTACCAAAAGGGCCAAAAAGCCCATAAATAAGATGCAACCTTGGAATACAGGATACTAAATCCTGCCCCAAAGCTCAGATCCACCACTAGAAGGAGATCTTGAAGAACTGTTTGGTATTATTTTTCTTTTTTATTCTTATGTGTTGTTTTTATTTTCAATTAAAAAGCCTATTTGGTTAGGTATTTTTTATTTTATTTTTTAAAAATGCATTTAGTCTAAATTGGATACTCAGAATTAGTGGGAATGTTAATGTTTATGTTATTCAAAGTTACAAGATGTGGTCTTTATCCTTTGTTTAGACTCGATTTAATCCTCAATCACAATGGCCTTGATCTGGGATACCTTGAACCTAGCCTTTGCTCAACTCCAAGCATCCCACACTTAACCTTGAGTGCATTGTTAGTATATATACCATGTAGATAAAGGTATTTAAAAAAATTGATCACTTGATTAAATTGTAGAAACCGAGAAAAAATTAACTAAAAAAATAAAACAAAAAAAAGATCAAACTGATTTAAAAATCATAAAACTAACTCGGTTTGGTTTGATTTTGATTTTAGAACCTGATACCGAATAATCAAACCGAACTCAATATAAGTTGTGAATCCATTTTAAAAAAGATATAATAAAAAACTAATTAATTGATTTCACTAGCCCTAAAAACTCCCCCTTTTCCTGTTGAAAACAACCATCTCTCTTATTCGTTATTTTCTTTATTGAAACTTGAGAGGTTGTTACAAATAACCTCCATCTTCTTTGTTTTGATCTTTTCTTTTACTTTATTGTCTTTATTTATCGGTTATTGGCCTTAATTGATTCTTTTTTCTTTTTAAATGTGTTGTTTTCTAAACGATTCAAACTCTCGTTTCTTAATTGTTTAGAAAATGAAAAGCCTTTAATGCATGCCTCATGTTTTGTTTTGGCATACATATAAGAATTATTGGTTAGAAATTAAAATGGAATGAGTAATCAAATGTGACTTAATTGCAAATAGATTTTTGAAATTGAAGATTAGAATGTAATTTATAAAAGGAAACAATTCTAGATTTAGAAAAATCAAGTAAATGACTTAATTGAATAAACTTAAAAATTTTTCTTGAAATGATATATGTATATTATCTAGGAGAAAATTAATATTTTGTCATTTACAAAGTTTTCAAGTTTTTCTATAAATAAAATGTGATGCCTTTTATTTTAGTATCATAAGTAGTACACAATATAATATATAATACCTGATAAATATAAAAAGTTAGAACTTAAAGGTGTAACAATCCATCTCTAAAGTGTTTAGAAGATTTTTCACTAGTGGTTTATATGGATTATCGTTAGAGATCAAACACTTGGACACCTTGTGGTTTGTGATAATCTAATATTAAAACAATTATTCAAAGTTAAAAAAAACATATAATTTTCAGACAATCTTTATCTAAATATTAAACAACTCTAGATATATTTTAAATTTATTATTTTTGCTGCATATATGAATTCTGGAAAACCCAACATGCACTCACCCTAACTTCATCCCTTGTCTTAGACACACTAAACCTAGTATTTGTCCAATTACAAATTTCTAGTTCAAACTCTAGACACCTATACTAGTCCTGTCTTAACCTCAAAAACCCCAAATGCAATTCTAGCCCATTTTATCACACGTGCCTAGACTTAGTCATACCCCAACCGTTGGAGTCTTGTTTACAGTTGCATTAGAGCTCCTAAGCTTTCTAGACTTAGTCTTGACCTGATATGATCCTAGCCTAACTCTAAACACCTTTATCCAATCCTAACTCTATATTGATCGCTCGACCTGGTTTTAGTTGTATTTTGATCTATTTTTAAATTAGACACCAACAATGTAAAAAACTAGTTTTGAGAATTTTTAAACCATTTTTTGAGGCTGTTTGGTATTGTTTATGTTTTTTGTTTTTGTTTTACAAAAATTAAAAAAGATATGAAAACTTGTTTATTTATTTATTTTTTCAATAAATAAGAAATTTCAAAAACAAAAAAGAAAACCATTTTCTAAAATAATTTTTTACACTGTGACTTTATCACTTGGGTCATGATCAGGTAGGGATGAAGTTCAAGTTATCCAAGGTTCAGTTTGCGATCATACTATAAGGCATTAGAAAGTTGAGGGATCAAATCTTAGTTGCTTTCAGGTCAGGCTACAAACAAATCTCAAGCTCCAATAGGCTATGCTTTGATTTGGTCTAAGATACTTGAGGATTTGGTAAAGACAAGTCTTGGGCATGAGGATATAGGTTGGGGCTAGGTTTGACCGGTCCTTGAGATTTAAGGCCAAGTACAAGAAAACAAGGGTCAGACAAATAGAAGGTTCAGGGGGTTAGAGAATTAGGTTAGAATTGAATCCATAATGCACAAAGCTTGATTTTTGGCTAGGTATCTAGCATAGGATTAGGTGTGGTGTGTCTGGAATCAAGCTAGGAATAGCCTCGGGCATAGGGCTCAAAACTAGGTTCAAGACGCAAAAAAGTTTGGTGATGATCGAGTTTTGATCATGTTTGATCCTCTCAAGAGTCAAACAATAATGGATCTAAGGTGCCTTAGATTAAGTCTATGACAATTAGAGACAAATAAAGATTAGATTTAAAATATTTTGAGTCAAGATAGCTGCAATCAAGGATGGAGTGAGGACTTGGTGAAGGATACAACCATACCCTGTAACTTTTGTTTACATTAACAATGATTTCATTAATTGAAAAAAGAATAAAAAACTTCCTAACCAAACAAGTTTTTTGTTTTTTTTAATGGAAAAAAAATATAAAATATGAAAGGAAAAATAAAAAATAAAAATAGAAACAAAATAATAATAATAATACCAAATAATCCCTCGATTTTCAAAAGTTTGAAAACTTGCTGCTTGGTTTTGTTGGTTAAGAGAACAAAAATAAGCAAGTGTGCATATCTTATTGTAAGTTTTTTCAAAAACAAAAGAAATAAAAACAATACCAAACAACCCTTTATTGTTTTTTTAAAAAATCTCGTAATTGTTGTTAACATCTTATATCAAAACACCCAATCCAACCTTTAAAAAATTTCATATGAGATTTATGGCAACTACAGTTTTTCTAGTTAACAACTAACTAAAACAAATGGGTTGGTTTAATTGTTCATACAACCAATGAACCATGCTAATTTTTTTTTTAATTAATTATATTAATTGGTTAGCATACGGGTTAAAATCAAGATTGTGGGTTCATGTGGCGCTGAGGGTACTAATATTCGCTCTAATATATATATATAAAAAATATTAGGTCAGGTGGGCACACCTTTCTAAAACCCACATGTCTGGCTGTTTTGTGATAGGCCTAGCCTGATATGGCTAGACCTTTTTTTACTAGTTGTTATGCTTCTTTTTTTTTTAATTTGATTCTTTTGGTTTTTTTTTATTATTTAGTATTTGAATGATGGTAAATCAGTTCCATCTTTTTTCATATTTTTTTTTATCATATAATAAAATGTAAGAATTAATTTGATTTAATAGAATTCATAGTTTAGGTTGCAACTCCAGGTTACGGGTTTGACAAGTTAACTATGATAAACTTGAAATGTTTTTTTTTTCCTTTGTTTTTTTTTAATCTAATTTGCCGATAATACTATATCATGACAACTCATAAGAAACTTAATTTATAAACAAACTTAATTTAAAAATATGACTAGACAAAAAGTTAGGTTGAACATTTTCAAATTTAAATTGTTGTACTTGATTTAATGACAATGTTAATTTTTTTTGTATATAACTAAACGGATCATATTTTAATTTGCTATTTAACCAACATATTTGTATTACAAAATTGTTTCCAATTGATATCTAAACTTCCAACATTATTTTTTCTAGAAAATAGTTATTTAATTTATTTGCGCTATTTTATGGGTTGGATAAAAAAATTTAAACATGAAAAAAATATCCAAACCATACTATTTGGTATCGTTGTTAAACTCAACTCAATGATTCAATTTTAAAACCTTCTCACCCGACTCCTTGTCTAACCTAGATTTACGATTAACTTGCATGGAAGTTGTCTGAATATGATTCAATTAACCCGATGAATCTAAATGAATACAAATGACAAGTAAAAAACATGGTTTGATTTTAAAAAATCAAAATGATATCTTTTTTATTTTAATATTCCGATGACAATATATTGGATTAATTCAGGCTTTGTGATTTAACCTGCCAAACTGATGGCCCATATTATGGACTTTACTAGATTTAACAACTTTTTTTTTCCTTTTAAACTATTTTTTACTTAATAATAGGATAAAAAAAATAGATATTTGTAAAATTAAGCACCAATAAAATCCTGAGAAATTTATTTAAGACTATAGTAATCTCATAAAAAAAAACCTAAATAAATAATGAAGATAAATTTCAAATAAACTAGATGTTAAAGGATAAAATTAAATATGATTCAATCTTAAAAAAAAAAAACTAGAAGATGATTTTTTTTTTTAAAAAAAGGATGCCTAATCAAGTGAGTCAACTTTAAAATTTATTATCCTGATTTTTTTCATAGTTTAAATTTAACCTATAAGAAAGATGTTGTAATGTTATTCATTTGACCTAACAATCTAAAACCTAGATGATTGATATAAAACATGACTTGTTATTAAAAAAATTTTGAACTAAATAATAATAAAAAAATTATATAATTTTTTTTATGGATTTTCAATTAAAACAATTAAAACCTCTTGTCATATGGTATAGTTAAAGTTGTGAATTGAGATTTATTTTTATATGAGTAAAATAACAAAAAAGATAAGAAAATAATCTATTAGTATGATAACATAAAAGTTTAATTATGTACTTATTTTTTTTAATCAAGATATTTTTATTAATAAAATTATAAAATCAAATAAAGCAGTATTATTTTAAAAAATAAATAAAAATTAAGAGTAATTAAGAATTTAAATTTAAAATGCATCAAGAAAATATAATATATCATATTCTTTTAAAATTTGTATTACCTTTTATTTATTTATTAGTAATTAAAAGATTAAAAACTGATACATGTTGGAAAACAAATTATATACAATCCGGGCCAAGCATTTTTCATGGTTATGATATATGTTGCAAATACTATTTAAACATACTGCAAACAATTAAAAAAAAAACATATAGACAAATGATATTACAATAATATATCCAAATAACCAACAGAAGAATCAAATTATCAAAATTATATAACCTAGTATGCCACTAGTTGTTGTTATTATTATTATTAGTTTTTTTGTCGCACTAATTAGATAATCAACAGACAAAGGCACTGTCGTTCATGGCAAATTCCATCTTGAGGCTGTGTTTATTTTTTATATTTTAAAAGTATTTTAAAAAAAATTTAAATTTTTTTATTTTAAATTAATATTTTTTTATATTTTCAAATCATTTTGATGTGATGATATTAAAAATAATTTTTTAAAAATAAAAAAATTTATTTTAATATATTTCTAAAAAACAATACTTTGAAAAACAATTACTATTATACTCTCAAATACCCAATTAGTAGATTAACTCATTTTAGTTACTTTCACTTGATAACACACTAATTAGCATAAAAATAGAAAACTCAAACCCTAAGATACCCATGCAAATCTTGTCATCCTATAAAGGTTCCAAATTGTGTGTCTAAAGTGCAAAATTAAGCAAATTATAGAATTATTTTTGTCAGAACCAGATATTTTTTATGTTTTTTTATTAAAAAATTAGTTAAAATATTATTTTAATCTTTTAATTTTTTTTTTAAAAAAAGTTTGAATCCCTA
>NW_011503451.1:0-870 GCF_000495115.2 Populus euphratica
AGCCTTACTTGATCTTGGAGCTAGTGTGAATTTACTTCCATATTCAGTTTTTCAAAGTATCAATCTAGATGAGTGAAAACTAACTTCTGTAACTCTCTTACTTTCTGATAGATCTGTAAAAGTGCCTAGAGAAATAGTTAAAGATGTGTCAGTTCAAGTTGATAAATTTATTTATCCTGTGGATTTTATTCTCGTGGACACACAACCTATTGAAACATGTAATTCATTTCATGTTATTTTAGGATGTCTATTTCTTGCAACTTTTAATGCATTGATTAATTATAAGAATGGACAGATAAAGTTATCTTTTGAAAACATGACATTGGAGATGAATATTTTCAACATTTGCAAATAACCTGAAGATGATAATGATTCATAGGAAGTAGATCTTATTGACGAATTAGTTTATGATTAATTTGAATCTACTGTGACTAAAACAGAGTTTGATGAATTGAAGATGTGCAAATAATTTATTCTCTGGAAGAAATCACAGATGAAAAAAGCACCAATAATGTTGATGTAGATCTTTTTTCAAGATTGACAACAGATTCGACATCTGACATCACACCAATCGATGAATACTTTCCTGACTAATCCTTACTTTCTCTTAGTCCAATGCCTTGGTATGATAAAAATATCAATTTCTTTTTTCAGGAGATTTGCCAACCTATTAGAGTACCTAAGACAAAGGAAAGTTTTTAAACGAAGTGAAGAACTTTTATTAGGATGTGATTAGTACTTAAAAGTGCATTTTTATCATGGTTTTATATCATCATTTTGCACTTAAAGTATCAATAATTCCTTAACTAAAGCATGTTTTATAATAATATATCTAATAATATAAGATACTTTTAATTTGTGGTAAATGTT
>NW_011503451.1:2270-3431 GCF_000495115.2 Populus euphratica
CACATGAATCCCACAAGAACAAGTGCACATCATGTATATTTTTCTCCTCTAATGCATCTCATTTCAATTTTAAACTAGGTATTATTTAACTTTTACCTTCTTTTTATGGCCTACATTTAGAAAATATATACTTGCATTTAAGGGAATTTGAGGAGGTTTGTAACATCTATAATAACTCAAATTGTAGCATGAACACTATAAGATTAAAGCATTTTCCTTTTTCATTAAAAGTTAAAGCTAAAACATGGCCATAAAATTTCAGACCAGTATCCATTCATGCTTAGGATGAAATGTAACAATAATTTTTAAAGAAGTTTTTCCATTCTCATATAACAAACTCTTTCAAAAGACAAATCACTATTTTCATTAAAAAATCAGGAGAAACAATTTACCAATGTTGGGATAGGTATCGAGACTTACTTAATACTTGTCCTTATCATGGTTTTGAAACATGGAGATTGGTTTCACATTTCTATGAAGGGTTAACACCCAGACATAGGCAAATGGTTGAATTTATGTTCAATGGAACTTTTGAAGATAAAGACCTTGATGAAGTAATGGAATACCTAGATTTGCTAGTTGAAAATGCTTAAAATTAGGACACTACAGGCATGTATGAGACTACAAGTAAAATCTGACCTCTTATATCTAGTTGAGGTATGTACAATCTTAAGGAAGATCATGACCTCCAAGCTAAATTTGCATCTTTAGCTAAAAAAATCAAGGCATTAGAATTGAAAAAGATTGGTAAATTAAAATCTATTCAAAATATTTTGTGTCAAATCTATGAAACCAATGAACATTCAACCAATGATTGTCCAACTTGCCTTCTTTAAGGAATGTCTCCATAAACAAGCCCATGTTTTAAATAGTTTTCAAAGGCCCAATCATAACCTGTACTCGCAAACATACAACCTTGGCTGGAGAAATCACCCAAATTTCAGTTGGAAGAGTGATAATAATAATTCATAAACTTTACAACTACCGTTTCAAGCACACTATAATTTTCAAAATTCTCATGGATATGCACCTCTTTATGCTCCACCTCCTAGAAGAAATATTGAGGAAACATTGCATGCATTCATTGAAAAGCAAGAGACAATCAATACTCAACTTGCTCAAAACATGACAGATTTTAAAGATACTCTTGCAAAATTGACA
>NW_011503451.1:3534-3664 GCF_000495115.2 Populus euphratica
TGCAAATGCAAGTAGTTCTGGAAGCCAACACATGGATTAAGTCAAATCAGTCATCACTTTTTATAGCAGTAAGGTTATTCAAAAACTAATTCTTGAACCTTGTGAGAAAGATGATGAGTCAATCTCTGAG
>NW_011503451.1:3976-5604 GCF_000495115.2 Populus euphratica
GAGTACCAAAGACAAAAGAAAATTTTTTAGCGATGTGCAAAACTTTTATTGAGATGACCCTTATTCAATTATTGTTCTAATCAAATATTTCAAATATACATTCCCAATAATGAGGTAAGTTGTGTCATTAAATTTTGTCACTCTAAGACACGTGAGGACATTTCTCATAAAAAAAGGATTGTAGAAATCTTACAAAGTGGATTTTACTAGCCCACCATGTTTAAAGACTCTATGCATTTCGTAAAACCTATGAAAATTATCCAAAAGTGGGATTTATTTCAAAACACAGATAGTCTTTAGATAATCTTTTATTGACTTTTAAGTCTTATCATAGTGGAGCTAAACATCGTACAATTCATGACTTGTGAACTCATTTTCATAAAGAACATGCTTGACATAGTCTTGGAAATCTAACTAAAAAAGACTATTTGCCAGTGTTTAAGAAAACTAGATAAGAAGTTTATCCCCAACATATAGAGGGCGTTTAAGCCACTCTTGGATATAAAACCAAGGGAAGATATGAGCCACAATCACAACTACCTATACATGCACATGCTTTTTCAAAAATAAATAAATAAATAAATAAAGAGAGAGAGAGAGAGAGAGAGAGAGAGACTTCAGCTGGCCTACATATAGGTGATATGATTGCCTTTTTAATTTCTTATTTATAAAATTCTCTCTTCCTTCCCTTCATTTCTACTCAACTCATACATTCAACAAATATAGAAATGTGTAGAAATGACAATTTCCACAGGTCATCACATAAGAAATGTTTGTGTTTTTGGTAGATCTAGTCCTAGAAAAGAAAAGGAGATTTTAGAATTAGCAAATCATCTTGGTCAGGTGTTAGCTGAGAGAAAGATTCATTTAGTATATGGGGGAGACAGTCTTGAGTTAATGGAAGGTGTGTCAATAGCTGTATTTTTAGGAGGTAGTCAAGTTTTGGTAGTCATCCCTAAAGCCTTAGTATAAGGAAACATCATTGAAAAATAATTGGAGAGGAACTATAGGTCTCTATAATGTCTGCTCAAATGAATGCAATATTTAACCATGTTGATGCCTTCATTGCCTTACTAGGTGGTCTAGGCACATTGGAAGAGATCTTTCATATCTTCTCTTGGGCCCAACTACACATTCACCATAAACTTATAGGTCTATTAAATATTAATGGTTATTATGATAAGTTGTTGTTGTTTGATCATGTTGTGGAAAAGTAATTTCTAACATCTTCGGCACAACAAATCATAATTTCAGCTGCTAGTGCTGAACAATTGATTAACCAACTACAATCTTTCATACCTGTAACTGATCCCTCCATGAGTCGTATAAATTGGTCATCTAAGGAAATGGTAAAAAGCTTAGATTGGATTTGAGCTTTTCTTTGTGAATCTTTGTGTCTTTTGGTTTTATTATTGTGTTTTGTTGTTTCTTATATTTGTTTTAGTGTGTGTTTCAGGTTTGTTAGTGTTTGTTATTTCAGGTAATGTCTTATATACTCTATCTTTCTACGTTAAGACATTGAGGACAATGTCTCATTTTGGTTGGGGGCAGATTATAATAGTTGACAAAAAAAATTAATTGAGTGTGTTTTCTATTTCATAAAGCATGTGCAAAATTATTGTTACTAT
>NW_011503451.1:5623-10603 GCF_000495115.2 Populus euphratica
CATTCTTAACAAGGTCTATCATAATACTTCTTGAAATATTCAAGTTTACAAACTCTCGCATTGTTATCATTTAATTTTGCTCATATACTCATTTAACATGTATTCTTAAACCTTAATTTTCACACATATACTTTAACATATGATTGTGTGCTGCCCATTGGATTATTACATTATTTATGTTCTTTTATTAAAGGTAACAACCAAGGGAAAGGGATAGTATATAATTTGAAAAAAAAGAGTAAAAAAATAATGATAATAAAAATATAGATAAGTTTGATTTTGTAGCCTCCCTAACCTAAGCAATTAAACCCGAAGAGGTGTTTTAACATCTAATACCCTAAAGTCAACTAACTTGGAAGCTATTGGATTAACACTTGTTACATGGGTTGAATATTTCATGAAAAGGCTATTTCTTTTTTTTTTTTTAAGAAAATAGTTATTGAAGTACTTAAATGTAAACTGTCTACTTAAAGGAGGATTATATTTTAAAATAGAGACTAAGGTTTCCTAGGATATAAAAAAAGTGAGAGAGGAGAAGGGGGGCAACCACTCAAGAAGAGAAAAATGCCCCCCTCCTCTAAAAGACTAGAAATTATGCATTCTTCCTTCTTTTTTATTAACTGTTCTACAAACATGAAAGGCTTAACGCTTTTTATTGGTTGCAAGGACACGAAAACCTTCAAATTTCAAAAACTGTGATATTTATTTTACCTTTTATTTTCAGTTTATATGATGAATATGTTTGTTCTCCTATGCTTATTTTTCCTATGATTATTTAT
Source organism: Populus euphratica (assembly GCF_000495115.2). Taxonomy (NCBI): domain Eukaryota; kingdom Viridiplantae; phylum Streptophyta; class Magnoliopsida; order Malpighiales; family Salicaceae; genus Populus; species Populus euphratica. Next base: position 6,403 of record NW_011503451.1, read on the forward strand.
TTTAATTGTTAAAGTGGACTCTAAGTTATTATTGTAGATAATCTATTGCTAAGTTTGATATCAAAACCAGAATTGTGGTATATGAACATGTGAAGCAACTGAGTTTAATAATTGTGGTAGATCTACGTTATTAATATGAGGGAGAACATTTAATCAAATCAAACATAGACTGTGGACAATTATGTTTTCTTGATTAATCAACTTATCTAGTTCTTAAAGTTGCCATTGAATTAAATTACTAGTATAGACATTGTGGTTGTTTGATGGTTAGGGTTAGTTATACGGCGGATCCGTTAACTAACCAATGTTAAGAAGAGATAAATATTTAGAATATAAATTGATGTTTTGTTTCTATGATTAGTTCTGATTTCTGTAGGTGGATGTGTGCCTGTGACCAAGGTTTGTTTTTTTGATAATTTTCTGATTTTATTTAATTTCACTTGATAGTTTTTTAATTTGTTTTTCTTTAGCCTAGATAACATCCCCAAGTTGCATATCATCTAGCATAAAAATCTGATTTGAACCTTCCTCATAAGATCGACCCCTTACTTGCTTTATATCATCTTGTGTGTTGTGTTTTAAGTTAGGGTAATTAATTTATGCGACCACGACATCACAATAGAAAGCTTGTTACATGGGTTAAAAATGCATTGTGTGTTAAGTTACATGTATATATATTTTTTTAAAAAAAAAGAAAAAAAATCCCAACTCAAGGAAGTTAACATTAAACATTAGAACAAAAATTTTGTTTTCTTCCAAGTAAAGCCCTATAACTATGTGTTGATATATTAAGCACAAAAGAAAGGTTTATTAATATCTTGTTCAAGAGGTATTGAGCATATATATAACTTTAATGAGAGTTTGTTTATTTGAATATATTAATGGAAGTTGAATGATGAATACCTTGCTTTGTGGAGTTTGTTTATCTTGTTGAATGATGAAGTTAACCTTGCTTGAATTTTATATTAATGGAAGCTCTATCTTGATCTTAATTTTCCAGGAAATAAATGCAGTCGAGAATTATAAAGCAAGACTTTTTGACCAACATTGAATGTTTTTCTCAGTATTTTCTTGTCATGAAACTCTTTATTTCTTGCTTTATGAATTCTTGAATTTTCATATGCATCATTTCTTATTTCCTCAAGCTCATTTATTTGTAATTTTCGTAGTTGACTAGCATCATCCAGATTTGAATTGAAAGCTTTAATAGCCCAATAAACTTTATGTTCAAGTTCCACCATCACTTATTATGGCTCGAGGGACCCCAAATCGACTCAAAATATTTTCTTTCAAAAACTTTATTACTGTTTTGTGATCATTGTTTGGACTTGGAATTGCCTCTATCCATTTTGAAACATAATTTATTACGATTAATATGTATAAGAAACCAAATGATGGAGGGAATGGACCCATGAAATCTATATCCCAGCAGTCAAAGATCTCAATGACAAGAATAGGATTTAAAGGCATCATGTGACGTTTTGAAATAGATCCTAACTTTTGAAAATTCTCACAAATCTTGCAAAATACATATGAGTTCTTGAATATGGTGGGCCAATAAAATCCATTTTGAAAGATTTTTGTAGTTGTCTTTTTTGGCGAGAAATAACGTCCACATGCTTCAGAATGATAATGTTTAATGACACTACTTACCTCGTTGTCAGGAATGAATCTTTGAAATATTTGATCGGGACAATATTTGAATAAGTTAGGGTTATCACAATAAAAGTTCTTCACTTCGTTCAAAAACTTTTCTTTGTCTCGAGTACTCCAATCAGCTGGCAAATCTCCTAAAGCAAGAAAATTGATATTTTAATCATACAAAGGCATTGGACTAAGAGAAAGTAAGGATTCGTTAGGAAAGTAATCATCGATTGGTGTGATGTTAGATGTCGAATTTGTTGTCACTTTTGACAAAAGATCTACATCAACATTTTTGGTGTGTTTTTCATCCGTGATTTCTTCCTAAGAATAAATCATTTGCAAATCTTCAAATTCATCCAACTCATTTTTACTTAAAGTAGATTCAAGTTGATAACAAACTAATTCATCAATATGATCTACTTCTTGTAAATCGTTATCATCTCCAGGTTGCTTGTAAATGTTGAAAATATTCATCTCCAATGTCATGTTTCCAAATGATAGCTTCATCAGTCCATTCCAACAATTAATCAATGCGTTAGAAGTTGCAAGAAACGGAAGTCCTAAAATAACAGGAAATGAATTACTTACTTCAATAGGTTGTGTGTTCAAGACAATAAAATCCACATGATAAATGAATTTATCCACTTGTACTAACACATCTTTGACTATTCCTCTAAGCACTTTTACAAATCTATCGGCAAGTAAAAGAGTTATAGAAGTTGGTTTTAACTCACCTAGATTGAGACTTTGAAAAACTAAATATGGAAGTAAATTCACACTGGCTCCAAGATCAAGTAAGGCTCTTTCAATTTTATGTTCTCCAATAAAGCAAGAAATTGTAGAACAACCAGGGTCTTTATATTTCAAAGCATTATTGTTTTGAAGAATGACACTTACTTGTTCGGCTAAAAAGGCTTTTTTTTTTTCACATTCAGTTTCCTCTTCACAATGCATAGATCTTTCAAAAATTTAGCATAAGAAGGAACCTGTTTAATAGCATCCAGCAAAGGTATATTGATTCTTACCTATTTGAAAGTTTCAAAAATTTCAGAGTTGTGATTGACTTTCCATTGTTTGGTCATGGCTTGAGGAAATGGAAGTGCTGGCGGAGAATCAGTCTTTTCTTTGCAATTTTCAGATTCAACCCCTTCCTTACCCTCAGAGATTGACTCATCATCTTTCTTATAAGGTTCAAGAGAGGGTTTTTCCATACTTGCATTAGCATTGTATTGCCCCTTGGAATTTTGTTGTGGTTAAGATGGAAACTTACCTTTCTCTTTGAAACTGAGAGCAAATGTTAATTTTGCAAGAGTATCTTTAAAATCTGTCATGTTTTGAGTAAGTTGAGTATTGATTGTTTCTTGCTTTTCAATGAATGTATGCAATGTTTCCTCAAGATTTCTTCTAGGAGGTGGAGCATAAGGAGGTGCATATCCATGAGAATTTTGAAAATTATGGTGTGCTTGAAACAGTGGTTATGAAATTTATGCATTGTTGTTATCACTCTACCAACTAAAATTTAGGTGATTTCTCCAACCAGGGTTGTATGTTTGGGAGTATGGGTTATGGTTGGCCCTCTGGAAACTGTTTAAAGCATGGGCTTGTTCATGGAGACATTCGTTAAAAGAAGGCAAGGTTGGACAGTTATTAGTTGAGTGTTCATTTGTTTCACATATTTGACACACAATGTTTTCAACAAATTTTAATTGACCACTCTTTTTCAATTATAGTGCCTCGACTTTTCTAGCTAAAGATGCAAACTTGGCTTGGAGGTCATGATCTTCCCTAAGGTTGTACATACCTCCACTAGATGTATGAGGTTAAGTTTTACTCGGTGCCTCATAAATACCTACAGTGTCCTAATTTTGAGCATTTTCAGCTAACAAGTCTAAGTACTCCATTGCTTCATTAGGGTCTTTATCTTCAAAAGTTCCATTGCACATCAATTCAACCATTTGCCTATCTCTAGGTGTTAACCCTTCATACAAATATGAAACCAATCTCTATGTTTCAAAACCATGATGAGGGCAAGTATTAAGCAAGTCTCGATACCTATTCTAACATTGGTAAAATGTTTCTCCTGATTTTTTAGTGAAAGTGGTGATTTGTCTTTTGAAAGAGTTTGTTCTGTGAGATGGAAAAAACTTCTTTAAAAATTGTTGTTGCATTTCATCCCAAGCACCAATGGATCCTAGTCTCAAATTTTGTAGCCATCTTTTAGCTTTATCTTTTAATGAAAAAGGAAAAAGCTTTAATCTGATGGTGTTCATGCTATAATTTGAATTATTATATGTGTTGCAAACCTCCTCAAATTCTCTTAAATGCAAGTATGGATTTTTTAAATCTAAGCCATGAAAAGAAGGTAAAAGTTGAATAATATCTGGCTTAAAATTAAAATGAGATGCATCAGGAGGAAAAACTATGCATGATGGTGCACTTGTTCTTGTGGGATTCATGTGGTCTCTAAGTGTTCTAGCACGGTTATTCTCATTATGAAGTGATTGATTATCTTCTTCGGTGATATTTTCTGAAAATGATGAGGATATCCTACGAAGTC
>NW_011503458.1:0-4767 GCF_000495115.2 Populus euphratica
GAAAGGGGGTAGCAGCCAGAAGTGAAGAAACACAAACTCTCCTCTCTATAAAAGAGAAATAATGCTTTCTTCTATCTATAAGAGTAGTTGTTCAATAGATATGCATCGCTAAGCTCATTTTCTTAGTTGCAAGGACACAACAAACCTTCGGATTTCAAGAACCATGAGATTTATTCTTCTTTTTCTTTTCAGTTTATATTATGAATGAGTATGATTGTTTTACTATGCATATTTGCTATGATTGTTGTTGATAATTGCTAGAGCAGACTTTAAGTTATTATTGTGAATAATCTATTACTGAGTTTGATATCAAAATTGGAGTTGTGATATATGAACATGTGAAGCAACTAAGTTTGATAATTGTGGCAGAACCATGTTATTAAACTTAGGGAGAATTCATAAAAAATAAATTTGCTCAAATGACTGAAAGCTAAGAATAAAGAAGGAACATCCGCACAACCACCTGCAAAAGCGCCAGCAGCTCATATCCCTCAAGCATTTCAAAATCAGGGTTCAAACTTAGCAAGTGAATAGCACTTTATGCTCATCACCCCTATCTGACCAACTGAAACTCTAATCACTGTGGACTTAATGGGAGAAGGAACTCCTAATAATAGATTTACCATCTTGATAAACCACGACAAGCTATCTACTTTGGAAGAAAGATTAAGGGCAATTAAAGGTAATGGTTGGTTTGACCCCATGTAAGCAGCTGAAGTATGTTTGGTACCAAATATTATGGTGCTAATGGATTTTAGGATACAAGATTTCATTAAGTACATCGAGTTAGAATGCCTAAACACTCAACTTCGATCCTACTGCAATAAAATGGCAAAAGTAATCCATGATGATAAATTACTGATCTATTTCTTTCAAGATAGCTTGGCAGGATCTGTTTTGAGCTGTTACATAAGGTTAGATAGTGTCAAGATCAGGAGCTGGAAAGATTTAATGAAGGCTTTCCTTAAGTAGTACAAGTTTAACCTAGAAATTGCTCCAAATCGAACAAGTCTGATGATAATGGAGAAAAGAAGCCAAGAGTCAGTAAAGGCCTATGTGCAAATATGGAGGGATAAGACAACACATGCCCAACCCCCTTTAATAGAAATAGAGATGGTGACTTTGTTTGCTAATACCTTCAAAGCACCTTATTATTAGCATCTAATAGGTAGTTCATCTCAACATTTCTATGATGTTGTGCACATAGCTGAAAGAATAGAGCAAGGGATTAAAGTCGGATACATAGCTGAGCCTTAAAAGAAGAAAGGTTTTATTGGAAGGAAAAGGGAAGGTTAGGTTAACAACTTGGAAGGTGGGTACAAGGGCAAGAAAGTGGATTACTAGAACCCACAAATATATACCTCTTAATTTTCGCACATCAACTTTATCAAACCCTTTTCCCTTAATTGAACAGATAACTAGTCAAACCACTGAAACAACTACCAAAGACCAAATACAAAATACACTTCAGAACAACTGTCGCTACTACCCATGATGTTGAAAGACTTGTATGCCAAATTGCTGAGCATTAGACACATAGCTTCTATCCCTGCATTACCACTACAACCACCATTCCCTATCTGGTACAAGCCTGAGTTGACTTGCGACTACCATGCTTGTATTCTTGGGCATGGGATTGAAACTTGCTACACTTTTAATAAAAGGTTGTTGGAGCTCATTAAAATAGGATGGGTGTCATTCAAGGACACACCCAATGTTAATTCAAACTTGTTGCCCAATCATGCTGCAAGTAGTAACAAAGTAAGTAAAATGCAAATTGGGAATAGAACCAGGGTGTTAAGGACATCTATAAAAATATTGTATGACATATTGATACAGTTAGGATTTCTGGAAATGAATACTAAATCTCATCTGGAGGGATATGATCATCGTGAGTTGTATGAAAGAAAAGGACATCACATTAAGGACTGCATTGAGTTTTGATAAAAAAAATTATGAAAATATTGATCATGGGATTTGAAGATTGAAGCCATGGAGGACAATCATAAGATAAGGATGATAAGAGGTCAGGATGAGCTATTAGGAGTATGTAGGATCCAACAAACATTTAATGGGCCACCAAAGTTGATCTTGGCTAAACCTTCTTACACAAACAAAAGAGACCATAATGCAATGCCTTATAATTATGGTCATACCTCTAAAATCCAAGTCACTATTCCTTCATTCCAAACCAAGATTAGTGGGCTGACTCAGATGGCCAATGCTTCACACCTGAAGAGTTAAGGAAAACAAAATGCAAAGAGGTGGTAGATGTCAACCAGGAATTAGAGGTTAAGAAGCCAATGACTGAAGAAGAATCAAATGAATTTTTAAAGTTGATAAAGCACAATGAATATTGAATAGTAGATCAACTAAAAAAGACCCCTACTAGGATCTCCTTTGTGGCTTTGATACTCAGCTCCGAGCCGTATTGAAACACCTTGCAAAAGATATTGAATGAGGCTTATGTGCATTAAAACATTGAGAAAAAAACCATGGAGCATATGGTTGGGAGAATTCATACGACCAATTATTTATACTTCACAACAAATGAGCTATGTGCTGAATGAACTAGACATAATAAGCCCTTATACATTACTGTTAGGAGCAAAGATTATGATGTAACCATATTATTCGATAGTTTCACCCATATCTACCTAATGTTTTGTTCATGTTTTATATGTAAAATGCCTTGATATTCTTTGTTTTATATTTTGAAGGAACTTTTGGATGAAAGATGCAAAAAGGAGTAAATTGAAGATAATTGGTATATTTGACCTTCAGTCGATGTTTTGTGCAGAGCATGAGCTCTAGAGGTCAAAATGAAGTGATTATAGTGGCATTAAAAAGCTAATATCCATACCTTTCTGCACATCTAAGGCAAGAAAATAAAATAAAGAAGAGTATGGAAATCGCAGCTTTCAAATTCAAATCTCGCAATTTGCCAGTGTTGACCTTCGGCCATTGAAACTTTAATATCTGGAGCTACAGAAGTCCAATTGATGCAAACTCAATTTCTTTGGATTCTTGACTCAAATTTATATAAACTTTCCAAATTTCATCAAAACATATGTCATATGATTGAGATATGATTTTTTAAAGATGACAACTGAATTCTGCTAGCAAACAAGTTTCGTGAAGAAACGAGTCCAAATTACGTTTCGAAGCTTTTAAACTGACATCCTAGTTTTTATATCAGTAATTTAGCTCCTCTAAGTCAGAGCTTAAAGATATCATGCAAGGCTATTTCTCCTTTTTAGGGAAAATAGTTATTGAAGTACTTAAATGTAAACTGCTAACTTAAGGTAGGACTATTTTGTAAAATAGAGACTAGGGACTATTTTATAAAATAGAGACTAGAGTTTTCTAGGATATAAAAAGAATGAGAAAAGAGAAGGGGGGCAGCGACCCAAGAAGAGAAAAATGCCCCCCTCCTTTAAGAAACTAAAAATTATACATTCTTCATTCTTTAGGAGTAGTTGTTCAATAGTTATGCAAGACTAAGCTCTTTTCTTGGTTGCAAGGACACAACAAACCTTCGGATTAATTGATTTTGTTTGCTAGTTTAATTGCTGCAATAGTTTAAATAATCACAAACCAAATCAAGATATGTTCAGTGTTCAACCCTTATCTCGAGTTGTAGAAATTCAAATGACCTCAATTTGTTTTTGTAGGAAAGGTGAGATAATTTCTTAGAACTTTTATGAAGACAATTTGTCCAAATTCTGATGTTAGCAATGATATTTAGTTCAGAAAAAAAGATAGGGATTCCATCAAGTCAAGATATGGTCATCCATTCAACAATTAATCAACAAATCAATAGTTTCAAATTTTGGCCTATAAAAGGAGGCATTTGTCATGCATTTAAACATCTTAGTTTTCAGATTAAGATTATGTTTTTGCTCTCTTTCTTTATATTTTTGTAATGCTTAAGTTTTGCTTAAATTAATCTCTTGTTTATGCTTTTCATTTCCTTTCCTTTACTTAGTTAATTTATATCTTTTTTATGTCTTTATCTTGATTATTTATGTTTCACTCTTTCATTATGTTTAGTTAAGTTTATTATGTCAAGGTGAAAAAAGTTACACTAGTGGTGTAAGAGTACGTATAGTATAAACTCAACATGGACCTTAATGTTTGATGCTAACATGTTTTGTATTTGTTATCTTATTCACTCTTAATACTTTGCTTGTTAAATGATTAATCTAAATTTATGTTCTATAACCCTTGGTACAATAAATACTTGTCACTTTCATAACCCAACTGTATGGTATAACTTATTTATAATTTATACAATTAACCTCCCTGTGGTTTGACCCCGATTTTACCAGGTTATTTATTACTTCAACACTCCTAGACTTGAGAGAAGACATCAATCTTTTGGTAGTGTCAAGTTTTTGGTGCCGTTGTTGGGGAGTTAAATTCTTGTACAAACTATAGTATTTATTTTATTTTCTGTTTTCACTTTTTTGAGTATCTAACTTTGTTTCTTTTGTTTTGTTTCTCCTTCTTTTGTTTTCTTCTTCCTTTAATTATATTCCTACACGTACATGAGAGTGTGCTCATGTACATTAAGTGATAGACTTTGTAGGGTATCCTCATTATTTTCAGAAAATATGCCCGAAGAAGATAACCAGTTGCTTCATAATGAGTCATGAGAATAACCATGTTAGAACAGTTAGAGATCACATAAATCCTGACACAACGAAAAGATTAATGTCTTCTCGCAAGTGCAGGAGTGTCGAAGTAATAAATAACCCAACAAGA
>NW_011503458.1:5418-10543 GCF_000495115.2 Populus euphratica
TGAACATTTACCACAAATTAAAGGTATCTTATATTATTAGATGTATTATTATAAAACATGCGTTAATTAAGGAGTTATTGATACTTTAAGTACAAAATAATGACATAAAACCGTGATAAAAATGCATTTTTAAGTACTAATCACCCACCACTGGTATACCTAAAAAATGATGCCCACTCTTGCCTCTCTCCCGACTCTTCATGCGAACCCTAACCTAATTACACTATAACACCCACTGGTCATCCCCCTTCTCCTTGCCACTAACCCTAACCATAGCACTCACCCTGTCTCACCTCTTCGCCTCTCCCTCTCAAGTCTCTTTAGATTTAGAAATAGAAACATAGAGTGACAAAGATCCAAAACAGTTCTTCTTTATCCTTTTCTTTTAGTTTGTGTTTCTATCGTTTGAAACCATTTAAGCCTGTCAAAAATAGATCGACGTTTCTCTTCATCTATGCAAGATCACAGTACTCCATAGTCTCCACTACTTCGAAACCGAATCAATTCTATAGTATTAAATTTTATATTTATTTTTTTCTATTTTAATTAATTAACTAATGGCTGCTTGTATTTTGCCTAGATTTATCTATTTATAATCTATTTAATTTATTGTGTTTGCATTTTTTTTCAATGAAAGGGTCAAAGAATAGAGAAATGGTTGCTATATTGATTTTGTTGAATGTCAAAAATCAATTTATAAGGTAACCATAAGCTTTGAATACTTGGTTTTCAATTTTGGTAGTTGGTTGATGTGAACTATATACACTTTTGAATAGTTTGATGTTGCTGGAGGAATGAATACTTGGTTCTCAATTCTGTTTTTGTTTTTGTGTTGCCAATTCTGGTAAAATAAGTGAACGACATTGTTTGTGTGTGAAATTATAGTCACTATTGAGATCCTCTTACATGCATCATTGAACATAAAACATGTTGTAAATGAACACATTATATATATATATATATATATATATACAAAATGCAGATATTGTGATTGCTTCTTGTTATGTTGTAGTTCATTGAACAAAAATTATTATCATTTATCCTCCTAGAATTTGAGTATTGTTATTGCCTCTTGTTATGTTGTAGTTGATTATAGTTCATTAGTTTGTGTATGCCTCTTTTCAGGCTCCAGGTTTCCACACTAAGCTATATTGTGCATTTCAACCTTTTATCTTTTTTGGGCAATTGGTTTTATATTAAGGTAGGAATATGATGGTTAACATGGTAGTATTATTAGCTTGGCAGTCTGTTTTTGAGCAATTTGCTATATGGTAGTGCATTTCAACTTGTTTCATGTATGTTAGAAAATTGGAATAAGTATAACATAGAAATGTAGCAACCTAACAGGTATTTTTTTTCTTCTTATTTTTACCCATAGTTGTTGGTTGTTGCAATTGCATCATTACTATATAGTGTATACTATATATTCCAACATGCATACATATTAACACGTTTGTCTTTGGTAATTACAGATGAAAAACCTTTAAAATGCTTCATTCACTAGCACTACCCCAACATCAACTAATGCCTTAGTTTCAAACACCAACCTAACATCAACTATTGTAGGATCCGCCACTAATAATAAAGATAAATAACTTCAAGTCCTTACATCAAGGAAAAGAAATGTTGATGATAAAAAAAAAAGTCACAAATTTGGGATCATTTTACAAAACTTGATGGTAATTCTATTAGAGCTGAATGTAATTATTGTGGAAAGGATTATGTATGTCATACTATAATATTAATGGGACAAGTAATATGTGAAGTCACTTAAAAGTATGCAAAAAGTTTCCTTTTGTGGTTGATAAGAAGCAAAAGATTTTGATATTGGAACCTGATAAAGCAGAGGGTGAATTAGGAGATCGAAGTGTGGGAAGTCTTAAGGCAATAGGTTATGATTATGATGAATACAGAAAGACACTAGTAAAAATGGTTATAATTGATGAGTTGCTTTTTAATTTTATGGAGGTAAGGGATTTAGATTATTTTCTAGGACCTTGTAGTCTAGATTTTACATTCCTTCTCGTTTCACTGTTATAAGAGATTGTTTGAAACTTTATCTTGAAGAGAATGAAGAAAGCTCTTAAGGGTCAATGAATACATGGACATCAATCCAAAACATTAACTATGTCTTTAATGAATCATTAGATTAATAATGAGTGGAAGTTGTATAAAATAATTTTAAATTTTTGTCACGTTTCCAATCATATAGGTGAGATAATTGGTCAAGTTATCGAGAATTATTTAATAGATTGAGGGATTGATAAACTTTTAACCGTTACAGTAGACAATGCAAGCTCTAATACTATTACTATTTCATATTTAAAGAATGTGATGAAAGATTGGCCAACGAATATATTGTCAAATGAATATTTGCATGTTAGATTTTGTGCACACATTATAAACCTTATTGTGTGTGATGACTTGAAAGAGATTAATATTTTGGTTGTTAAGATTCGAAATTCAATTAGAATTGTGAGATCTTCACCTTCTAGGCTACTTGCATTTAAGAAATGTGCAGAAAAGTTGCAAATAGAGTGTAAGAAATCATTGTGTTTTGATGTTGCAACTCAATGGAATTCTACTTATCTTATGTTAGAAGCTACTGAAAAGTTTGAAAAGGTGTTTGTGAGGTTAGGTGAAAGCGAACCTAAGTATATAAGTTATTTTCTAGACGTTGATTCAAAAGGGAATAAAAAAAACAAAGGGCCACCTAGTTTGGAGGATTGGGAAAATGTTAGAACTTTACTGAAGTTTTTAAAGATCTTTTACATAGTTACATTGAGATTTTCTGGCTTATTGCATGTCACATCAAATTCTTTCTTTAATGAATTGATTTACATGCATACAAACTTGTTGCAAATGTGTAAAAGTAGAGATAATATTTTAGTGGAATGGCGATGAACATGATGTTAAAGTTTGAGAAGTATTAGGATTCTAAAGCAAATCAGAATTTTTTATTATATGTGGCTACTGTTTTGAATTCATGTAATAAGTTAAAATATCTAAAATTTTGTTTTAGTGAGTTGTATGATTATGACAAAGCATAATTACTAACAAAGAAGGTGAAAGATAATTTGGTGAGCTTATATAAGTTTTATTTGAAAGTTGATGAAGTGGTGGATGATAATAGGTATAAACAAGATGTTAATGATACTATTGATGACGTAGAGATAGATGTTAATACTTCAGCTCGATTCAAAAGGTACTCACAAGAGGAAGATAGTATGGAAAATCGAAATGAGATTAAGAGGTACTTAATTGATGGTTGCGAGGATTCTAATGATGATAAATTAGATATTTTGGGTTGCTAGAAGATTAATACTTCAAAATATAAGATACTTTCGAAAGTTGCACAAGATGTTCTAGCTATTCTTATATCCACAGTGGCTTCTGAATTAGCCTTTAATACAGATGGTCATATGCTCGACCAATTTTGAAGTTCTTTATCTCTAGCAACAGATCAAGCACTTATTTGTTGTCACAATTAGTTACATCATAGAGGAATTTCAACTGATGATGAAGCCTTGATTAATGATTTTGAAACCTATGAAAACCTTGAAGCACATAATTTTTCTTATAAACTTACACATTTTATTTTATAATTTATTAATTAATGTATTTTTATTTTTTATTCTAACATGTTAAATTTTTTATTTTGTAGAATTTAGTGGAAAGTTGCATCTAGCAATGTATGATAATTAGTTCATAAATTTATACATTTATTGAAAAAATACGGTAAAAATTCTATTTTTTTATTTTTATATCTTCAAATTTAATTCATTATGTTATAATTCTACATTTGAATTTCAGGTATCAAAGTGGCACTATTGAGATAATGTTTCAATAAAGAATATTGAAATGAACTGAAATTGTTATGTTCTTAATATGCTTTTTTATTGAGGTGATGTGCAAATAAAGTTTTTTTTTTTTTGACTTGGAGTATTTTATGATAATGTCATTTGTTGTTTTTTTGTTAAGCCCTTTGAAGGCATTAGTTTGTAATTTGGATTAATTTGGATTTTAATTTATTGGTGTATGACTGTGTTATTTAAAATGTTTTGAAGCAAGAGAAAAAAATTAGGAAGGTAAAAAATATATTGAACACAAGATTAACAATAACAACTTAATATAAATGAATATTTAGTGGTAAAAAAATTAAATATACTTTGAAATCTTTTAAGAAAACTAGTTATTATTAACATACATTATAAGCCCATCAAAAATCCACTAAAAACCCATTATAAAGCACATTACAAAGCAAAAAAGGAGCCAGAAAAATAACCATAGGTTTTCCCAGTTTTGGACCTTAAAAACCGAAACCAAACTGAACTGAAACTGGTTAGTTTGAACCGATTATGGTTCGGTTTGGGTCTTTTTTTTCTAGTTTGGTTGATTTTAAAAGGTAAAAACCAAACCGAACAAAAAATGATCACCTCTAGATAAGAGTGGAATAATTGGTAAAAAAAGAAAAAGAAGATAAGAATGAAAGTCCAATGTTTGAGAGAGGGCTAAAAGAAAGAAACCATAAACTGAGAGGCGTATAAGAAAACATTGAAGAAGGCTGTGAGAAAAAAAAGTGGAAATTGCCAAAAAGTGAAAATTGCCAACACTTAAAGGCAAGTCACAGATAAAGATAGGAGAACGCCTATCAAGTTTAGGAAGGGAAAAAGAAGTTTCAATGAAAGACATAGCAAACGCTAAAAATTAATACCAGAAAAAATACTGAGTTGCAAACATTGTCTTTTGATATCAATGATAAAGCCTTTGATGCCTTTAAATGATTTAGATTAATTATTTAACAATGAAAAGTTGGATTTACATTATGGCTCATGCTAAGAGAATTTTGATCTTGAAAGTTAACATAGTTATATGTCATTTTCTCTACAAAGACAATGAAAGGAAAAGAGATTGATGAATAATTGATGTTGATCCTAGGTCCTCGAAACCCTCAAACACTTTTCGAGCTTGTAAAAGTCCATTTCTTTCATATTGATTAGTACTTAAAAGTGTATTTTTATCAAGGTTTTAAATTATAATTTTACACTTAAAGTATTAATAACTCCTTAACTAACGCATGTTTTATAATAACATATCTAATAATATAAGATACCTTTAATTTGTA
>NW_011503464.1:0-5871 GCF_000495115.2 Populus euphratica
TATTTTTCAGAGATTTTTCTTTAAATGATGAAAAATACCAAGATTTTTCAAGGAGATCTTGTTGTGTTGGGCGAGCTGTCCAAGTGAAAGGTTTTGAAAAATACAAAGATTTTTTTCAAAAATACAAAAATTTTCAAAGCGGTCTTGTTGTGTTGGTGACTTGCCTATGTGAAAAACATGAAAAATATGATGATTTCTCAAAACGATTTTATTGTAATGGGCAACCGACTCGAATGGAAGATTTTAGAGGTGGTGAGAAACGAAAGGGTTTCTCAAAAGATGGTTTCCTTATAATGAGCAACCGGCCCAAATAACAGGTGAAAAGAGTTTTCAAAGAGGTTTGATTGTGATAAGTGACCTACCTGAGTGAAAAACACAAAGATTTTTCAGAGGTTTTTTCCTTTTTTTCAAAATGGTGAAAAATACAAAGGTTTTTCAAAGTGATTTTGTTGTGACGGGCGACCTACCCGGGTGAAAAACATGAAGATTTTTTAAAAAGATGAAAGATATAGAGATTTTTCAAAGTGGTAAAAATTATGAAGATTTTTTAAAGTGGTGAGAAATGCAGAGATTTTTCAAGGAAGTCTTGTTGTAATGGACGACCTGCCCAGGTAAAAAAATGAAGAGTGGTCATATGGTAATGGGTGACCTACCCAGGTAAAAACATGGAATGTCTTGAAGAGATAACATGATGGGACTCGAAGATGCACTATTCGAGCAATGGAAGCTCGACGGAGCGTTCGAAAAGAGATAAGGCTCGAAAGGGAATGAAGGCTAAAAAGCACACTTGATAGGAGGTAGAGTTTAAAAAAACGCATTACATAAGAGGTGAGGGTTCAAAGGCGCGGTAGAAAAGAGGTAGGGTTAGAAAACGCATTACCTAAGATGGTTGAGAGTTCTGAGGCGCACGTAAATGGAGGCCGGGTTAGAAAACACACTAACCTAAAAAGGTGATGGTGAAACCGATTTGACAATATTGAAAGCAATGCATTATGATCAATATGCATGTATACTTACCTGAGAAATATAGGTCCCCATTTCTTCATGATGTCCTTCTTTTCTCAAAAGTTGGAGTGTTTGATAGTAAGCTTTAATGGCTATTTTCACTTTTGCTTACTCGAGTCGCATCTTGTGATCTTGACCCTCGGGTAGAATATGATATATATCTTATCCCTTAAACCTTTATCTGAAGGGATTTCCAGCTCAACCCAACATTTTCCATTTTCTTAGAAGGGGAATCATGGAGCCAACCCTATATGTTTTGGTGAATTGTCCTCCAGCTTGATCATGCCCCCAAGTATTTAGATCAGGTTTGAGGATGAGGTTAGGTGAAGGGAGGTTTGGTCTTTGACAAGGAGTTATTTTCTTGTAGATTTTTTGGAATTTCAAATCTATTCCAGACAAAAATTATTTTGACATTGATTCAAAGCAAACTCGTTCTGAAGAAATTCAAGTGATTCCTATGAAGAGGTTTTCAGAAGTGATGAAAACTTTTTATTTTGATTTTTGGTGAAAAATATGAAGTGACATTTGGTTGGTCACAAAAGGTTGAAATTTTAATTTGAGGGTTATTGGGAACCGTCTTTCAAAGCATTCATTTTATTTGCATGAATAATGATTTTGTTCCGCATGACAAAGCACTGCCTACCGATCCAGATTGCTTGTCTTTGATTAGAAAGGGCTTGATTAGGCATGTAGTATAGGCTTGGGGTATTGGTTATGAAGAAAAGGATATTTGTAAGCTCAAAAGGTGTTTAAGGGACTTTAAGACTAAAGATCACTATATCCCAATCTTTTTTGTTCATACATTTTTGGACGTTGGAATTGGTTTTGCAAGATGGTCCATGGTGCCCCCCAATGTTAGGCTTTTCCTTCCTTTGGTTTTGAGCATCATTATATTATCGATTTTTTTTTTACACGCTCAGATCTTTTGGAACTCTTTCATGCTCCCCAGCTTTGTTTGTCTCAGCTTTGTTTGGGCACTTTTATT
The DNA here is from genome assembly GCF_000495115.2 of Populus euphratica. NCBI lineage: Eukaryota > Viridiplantae > Streptophyta > Magnoliopsida > Malpighiales > Salicaceae > Populus > Populus euphratica. The sequence goes on from NW_011503464.1 coordinate 1,991, forward strand.
GTTGATGACTTTTTTCATGCCCCCTAGAGTTGTTTGGGCATTTTTAGTTATTAAGGATTTTTTTGTTTTTATACTTGCCCCCCAGTGTAGAGTGTGATCCTAGCCAATGTTATTTTTTCAACAAAATATATTAGACTCAAAAGGGGACTTCAAGGGATTTTTAGAATTTGAGAAAGAGTTATCAAAGATGGCCTTTCTTCATTTCAAATGCATGCAGTTAGAATCGTTAAGCTTTGCTTTCTCACATGTGAACATGTAAAACAATTTCTCATTATTCATGTAATCAAAACTTAGCTTTTGGAGTCACTTCATGGTGTTTTTGTTTTGTAGTTGTTTTCCAGGTTTTCTAGGTGTATGCTTACCTCTCTAAGGAATCACCTGAATTTTCAGAACTCGTATGTTTCAGACAAAAATCAACATGATTTCTGTTTTTGTACTAAACTTTGAATTCCCAAAAATCTTTATCAAAACATGAGATCATGCATAATTTTAGGGGAAACACACTAAAGAAATCTTGGCCAAACTTCAATTTCATTGATTGAAAAAGGTAAATACATCAGGCGTAGTACTTCTTTACAACATCCGAGTTTACAGGTCTTGGTAGATCCCTTCCATCCATAGTAGTCAGAATTAAAGCCCCTCTAGAAAAAACCTTTTTCACTACATATGGCCTTTCATAGTTTGGTGCCCACTTGCTTTGATCTTCTCCTAATGCTAGTGGGATCTTCCTAACACCAAATCCCCTTCCTTAAATACCCTTGGTTTGACCTTCTTGTTGTAAGCTTTAGCTATCCTGCTTTGGTATAACTGGTGATGGCAGATAGCTGCTAGTCTTCTCTCATCGATCAAGGTTAGTTGCTTAAATCTTGACCTTGCCCACTCTGATTCGTCAAGTTCTGCATCCTTCAGGATCCGCAGTGGTGGGATTTCTACTTCTAAGGGCACAATTACCTCCATTCCATATACTAAAGAGTATGGGGTGGCATTTGTAGAAGTTCTAACCGTGGTACGGTACGCATGAAGTGCATATGGGAGCATCTCATGCCAATCCTTGTAGGTGACCACCATTTTCTGGATAATCTTCTTGAGATTCTTGTTAGCTGCTTCGACTGCCCCATTCATCTTTGGTCTATAAGGGGAGGAATTGAAGTGTTTAATCTTTCATTTGGTGCACAATTCGTCAATCAGCTTCCTATTGAAATTCTGGGCGTTGTCAGTTACCAATCTTGCTGGCAAACCATAACGATAGACCAAATCCTTTTCAATAAACCTCTTAACTACTTTCTGCGTTACATGGGCGTAAGAGTTGGCTTCTACCCATTTGGTGAAGTAGTCGATGGCCACCAAAATGAATCTATGCCCATTGCTCGCTTTAGGATTAATTGGCCCTATAACATCCAAACCCCACATATCAAAAGGCCAAGGCGAGATCATATTGAACAGAGGTGCTGAAGGCGCATTTATTTTGGAACAGAGGTGCCGGAGGCGCATTTATCTTGTTGCCATATATTTGACACTTCAGGATAATCTCGATGCTGGAGAAACTTCTTGATGTCATTGTACCATGGTTTCCCATATGGAGATTCTTCAATCAAGCAACAATGGGCTTGAAGCTTTGGACTTCGATATCTATTGGTTGGATCTTGCTTTTAGCATCAACTTGTGTCATTGAGGCTAAGGTTGCTAAGGCATCAGCAAACTGATTCTTATCTCTGCTTATATGAGTGAATTTGATTTCTTCAAATTCATTGGCTAACCTCAAGAGATAACTTTGATACAACTTCAATTTCTCATCCTTGGTTTTCCACTCGACTTTAACTTGGTAGATGATTAGTAAGGAATCCCCAAAAACCTCAAGCTTCTTGGCCTTAAGTTCTAGAGCAGCTTCTAGGCCAATGATGCAGGCTTCATACTCGGCAGTGTTATTGGTACATTCAAATAGTAACCTTGTTGAAACAGGATACTACTTATTTTCTAGGGAAATCACTACGGCTCCGGCCCCATTTCCTGATACATTTACTACCCCATCAAAGTAAAGGGTTCATTGATCGCCTTCTCCACTTTCATCTTCGACTACTATCACATCTTCATCTGGGAGGTCAAAGTTTAGCGGCTCATAGTTCTCCATGGCATGGTCTGCAAGATGATCGACAATTATGCTTTCTTTTACAGCTTTTCTTGTCATAAAGACAATGTCATATTCTGCTAACAACACTTGCCACCTTGCTATTCTACTTGACAGGTAAGGTTTTTCACAAATATACTTGAGCGGGTCTAATTTTGAAATCAGCTAGGTTGTGTAGTATAGCATATATTGCCGAAGTCTTTTCGCACTCCAAACTAAGGCACAACACAACCTCTCAATTGTTGTATATCTTGACTCATAATCATTGAATTTTTTACTCAAGTAGTAAATAACTTGCTCTTTCCTTCCTGACTCATCATGTTATCCCAGCACACAGCCCATAGCTGTTTCTGTTACTATCAAGTACATAATCAAAGGCCTCCCCGGTGTTGGAGGTACTAATAATGGTGGATTTTGCAAGTACCTCTTTACTTTATCAAAAGCTTCCTAACAATCATTGTCCCATACTCTTGGATTTTTCTTCTTGAGCAAATGAAAAATTGGTCACAAGTCACCATCAACTGGGATATAAACCGGGCTATGTAATTCAAGCGCCCGAGGAAACTTACCTCCTTTTCTGTCTTTGGGGCAGGCATCTCCTGAATAGCTTTAGCTTTATCAGGATCAACTTCTATTCCTCAACCATTTACTATGAAGCCCAATAGTTTTCCTGTTTTCACCCCAAATGAGCATTTTGCAGGATTCAACTTTAGTTGGAATTTTCGCAGCCTTTCAAATAGTCTTCTTAACACTTACACATGATCTTCCTCTTTCTTCGATTTTGCAAGTATGTCACCCACATAAACTTCCACTTCTTGGTGCATCATATCATGGAACAAGGTAAGCATTGCTCTTTGATATGTGGCTCCAGCATTCTTCAATCCGAACGGCATTACTTTATAGCAAAATGTCCCCCAAGGTGTGACAAAAGTGGTCTTCTCTTTATCTTCTTCTACCATTCTAATTTGATTATAACTAGAGAATCCATCCATAAAAGAATATGTAGCATTTCTTGCAACATTATCAACGAGAATGTCTATATGGGGCAAAGGAAAATCATCTTTTGGACTCGCCTTGTTCAAATCTCTATAGTCCACACACACCCGAATCTTCCCATCCTTTTTTGGGACTACGACCATATTGGCTACCCATTGTGGATATTGGACTACATCTAGAAACCCTGCATCCCACTGTTTTCGTATCTCAGATTTTACTTTGAGTAACATGTTCAGGCGCATTCACCTGGTTTTCTGCTTAATTGGCTTGCTTCCTTCTATTAAAGGAATCTTATGTACTACTATGTCAGTATCTAGACTAAGTATATTTGCATAAGTCCAAGTAAAAATATCTACATACTCGTGTAATAGAGAAACTAGTCTATTTCTTTCTTCCATTGTAACAAGAGTGCCAATCTTTAATTCCTTATTTTCTTGTTCGTCTCCCACGTTAATGGCTTCTAGTCTCTCACTGGCCGGTTCCCAGGCTTTTTCTGAACTTTTTACCAGCTTAGTAAACTCTCTTATATCTTCCTCTCCCCATTCTTCATCATCCGTTGCAATCATATTATCAAAGTTTGGCCAATTATTCTTAGTGCAATGGTTTTGTGAATCGATGGAACTTTCAGGGTTCCTGAAAGTGCAATGCGTGCTCGTGTAAGTGTGATTCATGAAAAGATAAAAGATGCAGGCACACTTTGGACACAAGAAAATGCATGATCTCATTAAAACAAAAGTGTTTGGTTAACATAGAAAATCTT
>NW_011503464.1:9164-10491 GCF_000495115.2 Populus euphratica
CTCCTATCTATGACGGCTGTTGGCAATCTTAGCAGCCTTCACTCGTAGCTCATTTGCCTTCCTAGCTACCATGTCAATTAGCTTGTCAGTTTGTTCTATCTTGTAATGGAACACAATGTTATTTTAAAGTAATGTTCCATTGCTGGCGGTTAATGATTCATTATTTGTCTCTAAAATTTGAATAATCTTTCCCAACTGTTGAATCTGTTTTCTGGCACTTTGCAATTCTTCCTTCTCTATATCAAGCTTGGCTACTTTAGTGTTTAGTTATGCATCGAAACTGCTGATATAGTCTTGCCATTCCTCAAATTGCTCTTGCATTTCCTTTGCTTCTTCTTCTCGGGACTCAAGCTCGGCTTGTATCGCAAACACTTGGTTTCTCATACCATTTATCTTGTCTAGGTATTCCTTCATGTCTGACTCAGCTACCCTCCTTACTTCTCTCTCATCTTTAGCCTGCATTTGATATCGAGTTCTTAATCTCCTTTCTTCTTCAATGGTGAGATTAGCTAATCTGTTCTTCTCTATTCCAGTTTCCCATTTTAATTTATACTGGTCCCTTTCTTTCTTCAAAGAAGCTATTGTCTCTTTGTCGGCGAAGTTTCTACTTTCTGAGGCCCTTTTTAAACTCACCAATTCGTGCTCCACTATTACATGCTTTTTTACCAACTCGTCATTCTTGGCCTTCCCCTCCTTTCGTTGCTTATTTGCTTCATGCTGATTCTTCTTTAACTTAACAATTTGCTCATCTCTTTCCTTCAATTGCTGATCCAAAAAGGCCTTCATCTCTTCTTCTTTCAAAAATTGATTTTCTAGGAAATTTTGATGATTTTTGCTATTACCGAGCTCAATCCTCAGCTTATCCAACTCTTCTTGGAGATCTACCTCGTTATTGACCCTTTTTCTTTTCGGCTCCAACGTCACAGATGACTTATCTTGGGCTTTTCTTTACTCTTTTACCTCTTGAAGTATCTTAGATGAACTACTACTCCTCCATATTGAATATGTAGGGCTAACCGAGAACTCTTTTTGATGCTCTTCCTTATAGACCAAAACAGGCTGCTTCCAGTCATTTCTGATGGCATCTAATATATCCAAAGAGCTAGCTTCTTTAAACAGACCGGTATATTCGGTAAACAGACCGGTATATTCGGCTACCGCCCGAGTTCTTGGCATGTGTTGTATTCTTCTAAACTGTCTGGCTACTAATGAGGGTGAGTAACTAATATATCCAGTTAAGCCAATCAATGGAACCCATGCCTTGTCGCCACAACTCATGAGGTAAGATGAACCACTTACCCAAGGAGCTTTCCATCTGAAATTAGTT
>NW_011503456.1:0-10015 GCF_000495115.2 Populus euphratica
GATAAGATGTCAAACTCAACCTCCTTAGACTTGGCTACATGTTGAGCTCAAGTACATGTAAATATAATAAGATATGATACCCAAACCCCTTAAGCTTTACTACACACTAAGGCCACATGTTTGTGGGTGTAGGAAGGTGTCATACCTAACTCCCTTAGGCTTGGTTATGTAATAAGCCTAAACACATGTGAGTCTAGAAAGATGTTAGACCCAAATCAATTTGGCTCGGCTACACGTTTAGCTAAAACACGTGTGGATCTGGAAATGTCGAACCCAAAATCCTTAGGTTTATAATCATTTTAGATCCAAACATATAGTTGATGGTCTTTATTGACTTTATATTAGGTCGTAAGGCTATCCCTAAGACCCTTATAAAAGCTTAGGGTAGTCATTACTTTACACCCCTAGGTGCATAAAAGTTTTCTAAGAGCTAATTTTATTTCAATCAACATTAATGCTACAAAAAGGTTATTCCCATCAACATTAATGTTGTGTACACAATAATGTATAAATATTTTTATAGCTTTATTGTTGTCCATCTGTACTAATAATATATAAGAGTAATTCTCATCAATTTTGATGTTGTGTAAGAAAACATTTACATCAGCATTAATGTTGATGTAAAAGACTTTTTCCTTACTAATATATTCAATGGAAAAAAGACTTTTGGCACCTAGAGCAAAACAACAAGGTTCAAAGCACAAGGGTCATAAATGCTCTCTGAACCACCCAGGTAAAGGATTCGCAATCTTATTCTCTTATCATACATTCTCAAAGTATTTATCACACAAAAGGTAAGAGCAAATATTCTTGTTCTTATAGTTTAATGCCCTTCTTCTTATTTATTACAATCCCTTACTATAAAGTCACAAACTTAATCATTGTAAAGTCCCTAAATCCCACAAAAGGAATTGAAAGTCCATTATCCCTTTGCTCTTCTTTTTCTTAGGAATGAAATATTGACATGAATATGTGATCATCTAGTTTTTAAACACTCAAATTCTATTTTTGAGCATATTGGATCCTAAAAGATCATCAATTAGTGTTGTATGTGGGGAACAATAAAAAGCGATCAATTGCTTTTCCAAAGTTGATTTTTTAACACATTTAACTGATATTAATGACAAACAATCAAGAAGCCCCTAGGATGAGGCATGTTATGAACCTCCTTGCAGCAGTTGGCATGTTTGCTCCACCAACACCTTTAAAGTTTCAACAACGCATTAATCAGGTGCAAGCTCTTACCCAAGTCATTATAGCATCCTAATGTCAAATGTTGCCACCGTAATAAGCCCCTGCACATAATATAGCTCTTTCATTACCAATTTCTCAATTATAAGTTACCCCCTCTACTAGGAGATAATTATCTTATCTAGAAAAGGTATGTAAAAATGACATGGAGAGCTTTCCACTTGGACGGTCCACTAGCTTATTTGGAGGTCATTCTCATCAACACAAAACTCTCTTAATAAGTAATCACTCCAAATATTATCCTCTAGATATTATGGGAAAGAAATCAGTTATCAATTATGTCATTCCACACTAGAATCCTCTAACTCCTCAAAGCCTATCAAACAAAAGTCTGGAATAAGTATGATTATTTAACACCTCCAGGATAATACCTACAATCCTCTTAGGATAAAAAGATCTTCTTTATCTAGACGAGTTTTACATACCTATATCCCAAAGGATTATATCTCCACAAAGATGACCTTAGACAATTATAATTACTTGGCATATCCTAAAGAGCATGTCCAAAATGTATGTAGCAACCTTAAGCTAGTCATCCAAGATGGTAATACAATATATAATATCCTACCTACAACCTTTAAAGGGTCAACTAGAGCATGGTATAACAACCTAAAGCCAAGCTCTACCATAAATTTCAATGATCTTTATACAAAACTTATGTCATGGCTCAGCACCAGCATACCTATGAAAAAGAGCTCCATTGAACTCTTTGGTATTATTTAGATAAGAGGGTAGTCCACTCAAGTATATTTATAGATATTCAATTAATACATGCTTAAAATAGAAGAATTGATTGAGCTAGTAGCCTTAGAAGCTTAGATAAATTAGGTAAGATAACATTCCTCGTTGAAGGACTTATATGCCTTATTAGACAAAAGCCATATGAAATTAAAACAAGTTATAGAGCATAATAAATGGGTAGATAAAATTAGTATACTACGATATGACCCTCCTCGTTTCTATTAAAAGACTCAGGATGAAAAGCCCTTTAACCAAAGTTGTTCTCCTATCAGAAAGAATAATTTAAAGAAAGGTGAGAAAAGGCTAGTAAAGGAGCACCATCTCCCTCAACACCACCCTCACAGAAGTTTTCATGTCTATTAAGGAAAAAAACTATGTTTGGTATTCATTTTCATGACGTCTCTTCCACACACACACACCTCTAAAAAATTTTATCTGTTCCACAAGCATAAAGGATATGATATTAAAGATTGTTTTACATTAAAGAAAGAAATTGAAAGGCTAATAGCCAAGAGGTACTTGAAGTAGTTTGTTAAGGGGAATGCTAATATGAACCATGATAGAGAGAAACTTAGTCAACTCATTGAAGCTCTGATTAAGATAAATGTGATTCTAGAGAGATAAATGTGATTTTAGAGGGCATCTCAGTTGGGGGACACCTTTAGTTGTAAGAGGAAATATAGAAAAAAAGTTATAATAATGGCTCATCAACAAAATTCATGGCACGAGCCCATTATTTTTACTCTAGAAAATAAAGAGGGGATGATTTATCTTTATAAAGATGCATTGGTTATTTTCATGGTCCTAACTAACCATAGAGTCCACATGGTATTGGTGGATGACGAAAACTTTGTCAACATCTTTGTGAGAGATGTAATCTCCTAGACAGGGATAGATCCCTCAAGGATGACTTATATGAAGACCTTTTTTTTATTAGGATTGAAGGATAATGAGTACATGTAAAAGGTGCATTAAAGATCTCAGCCATGATTAGCACGTACCCAAGATACATCACCCAACAACTAACCTTTATAATAATAGACATAACTTTAGCCTACAATGCAATAATAAAAAGACCTCTCATGCACCAAATTAATATAGTCATAAGCATGGAGTACGTGATCTTGAAATTTACTACTTAGAAGATGTGGCTACTATGAAGGGAAACTAAGGGACTTTTAGGCATTATGCCTTTGTATGTTCAAAGGGTAAAAAGTCTTTAGTTTTTACCAATAAGAGTCTTTAAAGAAAAGAATGGAATCTGAATTGAGGCTATAAAATAGTTGAAAGAAGTATTTAAGGACAAGAAAAGAAGGCAATCACCAAGGTAAACTCCATTATCAAACAACCTCAATGGTAATTGTCACACATCAAAAAATCTGCATGGCATCCGGCTTCGGTGATTTTTTTTTCTGTGTTATGTTTGTTTGATTTAATCTTGTTGGATTCATTGGGAGTCGCCACCTAGTATTTAATTGAGGGTTACTAGGAAACTAGTTGACTGGTCTTGTCAAAGATTCGCGAGTAAAAGACTGGTTATGATTAGAGAAGATATTAACACCCCTAACACACCCTACTTGAGATCAACTGCTTCGTGGATGTGATGCGTTAAAGAAGTTTGAAAAATTTTATCTTTTCATTGAATTTTAAAAATACAACTTTCGTACAAGTTTGTACTTATACTTCTACACTGTAATCCAATCAAAATATTAAATCCTTCTTTATTCTATTTAGTCTCATCATAAAAAAAAATTCATAAAAAAATTCATAAAAATGCACGCATACATTTTATATTATATTTTTTTCTTTTTGTTTTTTTATATTTACAAAATAAAAATAAAAATTCATATTAAACAATTTGAAAATTAAAAAATAACCCCTCAAAATTCCATAACAATGTGGGCAGCCCTTTTAGGACAGCGTGAATAGTGCACAACTCGCCGCCGGCAATGAAGATGACAGAATCCAGTGGACCGGGAACCTCTTCCTCTTCTCTATCTCCCTACGCCGATGATGACTTGCAAAACAACAAAAAGAAACAACCGAGGTAGTTAACTTTATTTTTTCATTTGTTTTTGAAATCTACTTCCGTTTTTTTCTTTTTCTTTTATATTCACAATACAAAATACAAATTCAAAACAATTACATTACATAATTGTTAAATTACAAAACAGCCCTTAAAAAACCTATAAAATTGCAGGGAAGGCCTTCTGGTCAATCCAACCTACCTTCTAATCTAATAAAAGAATATTATATATATATATGTGTCTGTGTGTGTGTGTGTGTGAAGATAACATGTAACTGACTAAGGTTCATCCGTGAAGTCATATATCTGAATTAACTAGCTAATATGCTTATAATGAAAAATAAAATCATTAAAAAGTGGAGAATAAATATAGATTTCACCAATCTATACAAAGGCATGTCTAAATAATAGTTTTCCTCTCCCAAACATTAACAAATTGGTATATCTATGATTGGTTTTGAGTTTTAAGTTTTTGAGCTCTTCAGATGCTAACTCATGGTATCGTCAAATCCTTATTCATTTAGAAAATGAGGAAAAAACTTCTTTCATCATATAAGAATGAACCTTTTGCTATTGTGTAATTTCTTTCAACTTGAAAAATATAAAAACTACTTATAAAGAGATAGTCAATAAAGTGTTCAAACACCAAATTGAAAATAATATGGATGCTTATGTGGATGATGATTAGTACTTAAAAGTGTATTTTTATCAAGGTTTTATATCATAATGTTTGATTTGATCTTGTTGAATTCATTGGGAGTCGCCACCTAGTATTTAATTGAGGGTTACTAGGAAACCCGGTTGTACTGGTCTTGTCAAAGATTCACGTGTAAGGGGCTAGTTGTGGTTATGGAAGGTATTAGCACCTCTAACGCACCCTACCTGAGGTACGCTGCTTCGTGGACTTGATGTGTTAAAGAAGTTTTAAAAATTATCTTTTCATCGGATTTTAGAAATACAACTTTCGTACAAGTTTGTATTTCTACACTGTGATCCAATCAAAATATTAAATCCTTCTTTATTCTCTGCAATTTTATCATAAATAAAAAGAAATATTCATAAGACAAATATAAACACACACCTGTCTTTTTATTTTATTTTCTTTTGTTTATTTTTTATATTTACAAAATACAAATAAAAATTTAAACTAAACAAATATTACGTTAAACACTTTACAAATTACAGAATAACCCACAAATTCCATAACAGTGCTGGGAAGTCCTTTTGGGCAGTATGAACAGTGAACATGAATAGTGAGCAGTGGCGGCGTGTTTGCTCTACGCACTGCCGCTGCTGAAGGTGGCAGAACCGGTAGATCGAGGCCATCTTCCTCTTCTCTATCTTCCTATGCCGGCAGTGGCTATTGTGATTTGGGTTTTCAAATTGGAAGCCATCACAGATTCTAGGCAAAGCTTCCAACAACAACTACTTATCAACCATTCAAACAATAACAAATCCCAATGGTACAATGGTAAACACATATCTTATGCAACATATATCCAAATATCAGCTTAAGTTAACGGTTGGATCTTCCTAGATCGGAGTTAGACCAAAATGGACCTAAGATTGGCGAGCCACTGTTGAACACGCATAACACTTTTTTGGATGGTTTCATCTCATCTCCACTGTTCAGAATGTGCAATACAACTATACACATCACATATCCAAAACTCAGATTGATCCAATGGTAAACAAGGGAGAAATAGGCCGACGACTCTAACTGTTCTGAGAGTGGTTTGTCCAGAAATATTCAAATGGTAATATTTCTCTTGTGGTTTCAAATATGAATGATCGCTCTGGTCAGGATGTAGGAAATATAGGGACGCACAACATACCCAAATTTCACGTTGATCCAACGGTAGAAGAGTGAGAAATCATTCAGCGACGCTGACAGGTCTAAGGGGGTGAGGGAGGAGTTGTGTGCAGATTTTTGTTTCTTTGCAGGGAAGATGGAGATTTTCGAGCAACAACTCTTTTGGGCCAAGGGAGAGGAGTGTGGTGGCCGGAGATGGGGCTGGAAATTAATATGTCCGGGCGGAGGAAGAAAAAACAAAAATTAAGTCATAGGGAGGGAGGCGGCGACTCCTCTGGTGAGGGAAAAGAAAAATGTTAGGGTTTTTTGTGGTTTAGGTTTTCTCTTCCTTTTTTTTTGTCAAAATTGCCCCCTTCTTTTGCTTGAATTGTAGGCTGCTATTTATACACAATGTATTTTTTCGGGTCTCAAAATTGGTCCCTTAATTTTTTGTGTTTGACCCTTAATTTCAATCAATTCACTTGGTAAAAATTAAATTTGGTCTCTTAAAATTTGAATCTTTTCAATTAAGTCCAAATTAGGCTCCGGAACTTAATTTTTCACCAATTAAGCCCTGAAATTAATTTGACCCGTTTAAAGTATAATTAAGTCTTTGCACTTAATTAAATCCTTCAATTGGACCAAAATTAATTCTTGAACATAATTAAAATTCAATTTGGCCCATGATTAAATCAAATTGACCCATTAAAAATTTAATTATATCATTGGACTTATTTTTTATGCAAATTCATCCAATGCTCATTTAATTTGACCTTTGAATTTGCATTTTTCTATTTTTGGGCATAATAGGGTAAAATTAGGCCTTGAAATTCCTTCCAAAATTGCAGCTTTATTTTTGCCTCTTTTTGCAATCTTTCTAGATTAGCTTTCTCCACATTGCCAGCTTTTATTTTATTTTTTATTTATTTTTAAAATGAATTTTGGAGGGAATAACCCAAATTTGGCTTATGACAGTTGCCCTCCTCTTTACAATGCTTACGAGTGAAAGTCTAGTAAGAGACTTAAGATAGTAAGCATTGTAAAGAAAGAAAATGAGATGATGGACTCATCATAGAAATGATGAATCCTCTTGAGGGCTAGAAAGCGCACTCAGAGTAAAAACTGGAATAGTTTTTGAAAATTTAAAGATTTTGAAATGGTTAAATTATCATGGGTGACCTACCTAGCAAAGAAATTTTTTTTTTTTAGGTGGTCTCATTGTAATGGGTGATCTATGATTGTGCATCAAAAGTGTCATTAAGTCTCTTATTTTACATATATATTTATTGTTTTTATTTGGTTTTTTTTATAATAATTGATGTGTTTTCTAGTAATGAAGTTTGTTTTAATGTTTCGATAGGTTTTTGGAGCTTAAATGAATTAATTCAGAAAATTCAACGTCGGAATTCAAAACAAAGAATTGAAGAGATATTTAGTTGAAGATTGAAGCAAATCTTGATTCAAATAAGTGCTCCAAATTTGTCCCAAAAATCAATTCTATTCCAATTCTAGAAAAGAATATCATATGTTCTATTTCAAGTCCAAACTTGCCTTATGTTTTGTTCAAACTTCAACCATTAAACACTAAAGGTTTCAATGTCAATCTTAGCCCAAATAATAGGTACATTTGTATACTTATTTAATGCTTAGATTCAGCCCCAAATCAGCCCTAAATCAACCTTCAAATCAACCCAAACACAATCCATGATCTTACATGTCCACACAATAAATAACAATTGATTTATTTTGGTAATCCATTGATCCAAGAAGGCAAGCAAATGGATGGAAAGCTGGAGAGGATATTTTTACATTATTTTAGGTAAAAAAGAAGAAAGAGACAGCTCATAAATGAGAAAGAAAAACGTGCACCAAAGTGGTTGCAAAGCTGTTCTGATTTGATTTTTCAGAACACTTTTCGGTGTTTTTCCCATAACTATTGACTAAGGTGTACAAATGAGCTGTTCTCTTAGTGATATGGAAAGGTTATAGAATTTCTTATAAATATGTCTCTAATAGACATCTTGAGGGGAGGCTTTTAAGAGGGTCAAATTGTTGTCCAAAGTTAGAGTCATATTTGTGTCCAAATTTTTTCTAAAATTGTGTTGTGTTCTTCTTTATAGATTTCAGTTCTTTAGTTTGTAAAAATTATTATTTCAGTTTGATTCAATTTATTTCATGTTTATTAAAGTGTTCTTATATATAATCATGGTTGGTTAATCTCTTTCTTGGATCCAAATCAAGGATGATGGTGATTGAGGTGAGTTCTTTAGGATATGAATGAATCTTAATGTTTATCTTCTGATTTTCTTCATGAATGATTTATTATTGCAAAGCAATTTTAGAAATCATTTAGGTAATGTTATAATCTTGAATTTTTATGCACAAACTTTAGTTTTGGTATAGAGATTGCTTGATTCAATGTCTTACTTAATATGAAAGAACTTGTTCATTCTTAAGCAATAATCAATCTTCATCTTTCTAAATTTCATTATAATATCTTCTGATCTAATATCACCATCGTTGATATTAGGTTGAGTTATCTTATATATATTGAAGAAATCACCAATACATCACCATTAAAATTGATTTGGACAAAGAATTACTTTTTCTTGTCATTTAAAATCTATTTACACCTTTTCATCTTTGAAAACAAATCCATCAATTATTTTCAACCAAGTTATTGTTAATTTAATTTCCTTTGAGTTTTTTTTTGTTACCTAGCTTAATTTCCAGATCTAGCTCTCTATGGATATGACCTCAATCTTACCGAGTTAATTGTTACATCGCACACTCATGCACTTGTGAGTTAAAACAAGCCGATCATAAAAAGCGGTCAAGCAACCTACTCAGGTGGAAAACGCGAAGAAGTTTCAATGTGGTGAAAACTACAAAGATTTTTCAAAAGTGGTCTTGTTGTAATGGGCAACCTGCCCGGGTGAAAAACACGAAGATTTTTCACAGTAGTGAAAAATGCAAAGATTCCTCAAAATGGTGAAAAACGAAAAGATGTTTCAAAGTGGTGAAAAATACAAAGATTTTTCAAAAGTGGTCTTGTTGTAATGGGCAACCTGCCCGGGTGAAAAACATGAAGATTTTCAAAGAGATGAAAACTACGATGATTTCTCAAAACGGTTTTATTGAAAAGGGGTAACCAACCAAGAGGGAAGATTTTGCAAGTGGTGAGAAATGTAAGGATTTCTCAAAAGATGGTTTCATTGTAAGGGGCAACCGACCCAAATAAAAGATTTTGGAGGTGCTAAGAAATTCAAGGATTTCTTAAAAGATGGTTTCATTATAATGGGCAACCAGCCCAAATGGAAGATTTTAAAGGTGTTGAGAAATTCAAGGATTTCTTAAAAGATAGTTTCATTGTAATGGGCAATCGGCCCCAATGGAAGATTTTGAAGGTGGTGAGAAATGCAAGGATTTCTCAAAAGATGGTTTCATTATAATGGGCAACCGACCCAAATAGAAGATTTCGAAGGTGGTGAGAAATGCAAAGATTTCTCAAAAGATGGTTTCATCGAATAAAAGATGAAAAGGGTTTTCAAAGAGGTCTGATTATGATAGGTAACTAGCCCAAGTTAAAACAATAAAATGTCTTCTAGGGACAACATGATGGGACTCGAAGGTGCACTATTCAAGCAATGAAAACTTGATAGAGTATTAAAAAAGAGATAGGACTCGAAAAGGAATGAATGTTAAAAAGCACACTTGAAAAGGAGGTAAGGTTAGAAAACACATTATTTAAGAGGTGAGTGCTAAAAAATGCACTAAAAAAGGAGATAGGGTTGGAAAACGCACTACCTAAGAGGTGAGGGCTCGAAGGGGCGCTAAAAAGGGAGGCAGGGTTGGAAAACACACTACACACTACCTAAGAGGTGACGGCTCAAAGGCACACTAAAAGGAGGTAGGGTTGGAAAACACACTACCTAAGAGGTGAGGGCTCCAAGGTGCACTAAAAAAGGAGGTAAGGTTGGAAAACACACTACCTAAGAGGTGAGGGCTCAAAGGCGCACTAAAAAAAGGAGGTAAGGTTGGAAAATGACACGACGAAAAGATTGTTGTCTTCTCCCAAGTGCAGGAGTGTCGAAGTAATAAATAACCCGGCAAGACTGGGGTCGAACCACAAGGAGGTTAATTGTACAAATTATAAATAACAATAATACAACAACAACAACAATAACAATAACAATAACAACAAC
>NW_011503475.1:0-10433 GCF_000495115.2 Populus euphratica
TATATGGATGGAAAGGTAAGACATAGACCTACAACTTTTATATGGACTCAAAGACTCAGTTCTGTCGTTTTCAAGTTTAAATCTTAGCAACAACGAAGACATCGAAAGTTGTCCTGCAGCTCCAACACTATTCGGTTTTTGGCTCATATCTTGAGTTCTAGGAGTCCAAATGAGCTCTGGTTTTTTTTTTGCTCGAAAGCTGAGACAATTGCCTACAACTTCCATAATTCAGTTGGCTATAATTCTAATGTTAGAAATGAAATTTTGGCCAACCAACAATATCAATAATCAACCCACAATATAAAAAAAAAACAGTAGTCATTAATGTCAAAAACCAGCCACTAAATCAGTGGATGCCCACCAATTATTCAATCAATCAATAGTTCTGAAACTTAGCCTATAAAAGGAGGCATTTTCCATGTATTTAGTCATATTAATTTTCATATCAAAGTTATCTTCTTGCTTTCTCTCTACATCTTTATAATGTTCAAGTTTTCTTTTATGCTATAGTAATCTCTTGTTTATGCTCTTTCATTTCCTTTCCTATACTTAGTTAGCTTATATTATGTTTATATTCTTATATTATTTATTGATATTTTTCTCCTTCTTAATGTTTAGCTAAGTTAATTATGTCAAGGTGAAAAGGTTTCTCTAATGGTATTAGAATAGGTATAATATAAACTCAACATGGGTTTTAAATGTTTATATCCAAGAAAGATTGTTATTAACATGTTTTATCTTTTTATCTTACTAATTCTTAATACCTTGCTTATTAAATGGTTAATTTAGATTTGTGTTGTATAATACTTGCTACATCAAATACTTGATCCTTCATAGTCTTCGGCCAACATCGTTATTATAATAGAAACTTGATTTGTTGTTAACATAAACTAGCAACATGATTGCTTGATGATATTTATAAGTATGGTGTTACTTAGATAAGATGATTAATATGATCATGTTAGTAATTTATAATGAGCTAATAATGAGAAATCATCCAATTGGAACCTCTTTTGTGTGTTGTTTCTAGTTGAGTAATAAAAAGAGTTTATATTATATTTATTTGAAATACCATTAGTGAATCCTATAACCTTGACATATGTTTTGTTATTGTTTAATCCTTACATCAATGTCACATCCCAAAACTTTCTTTAACTCTTTTTCTGTTATTATTCTCTTCAAATCTTTTTCTTTATTTGTAATTTATATAATTCACTTCCTTGTGGTTCGATCCCGGTCTTGCCGGGTTATTTTACTTTAACACTCCTGCACTTGGAATAAGACATCAACTCTTTGATTGTGTCATATATATATAAACAAAAAAACACCTCACGGAGAAGACAATTAATTACTCCAACTCAAAATCAAACAACTTTCATTCTCCGCATAAAAAACCCTAACCCCATCAATTTGTCCTTTTTTCCCTTTCCAGAAACCTCCCTCTTCATTGTCACTTTCTCTTAAATTATTGTCTAAGAACATGTAATTGCAAAACATCCCTTTTCAATAACCCCACTTTTGCTTTTTTTTAACTTCTTCTATGTTGTACTCTCAAAAACCCACTTGCAAAAAACGGTGGTGCGCTCCCACTTGCAAAGAACCGTGTTGTGCTCCCAAGAATCTACTTGCAAATGGTATAACAAATTAAAATAGGTATAATTAAAAACCCATATTTGAGAGATTTTATTGGTAATTTAGAGATAATATATTTTATTTTATTAACTAATTTTATTGATGAGAATAATAATTTTGTTTGATTTTTTGCAAATTATTTGTTAAATATGGCTTTTATCACATGCTAATATTTTTAATTATTAATGTAATGTATTTTATTTTAAATTTATTTACTAGGTGAGGTATAAAAAAAATATATAAAGAGCGGGGGGTTCTGATTTATGTTGAACAGAGTATGCAAAACAAAGCATGAAAAATGTTGTGGAAAGTAGCCTAACTAATGTTGCAAAACTATTGCTTTCTTTGCAATAACTAGTAAAAATGTTGCAAAACCAAGCATGCAGAAAGATGTAAGCCTAACTAGTGGTATAAATTACTAGTTACAAAAATCGAAAAAGATTAGGAAGGGAGCTTCCTTTGCAGTAGCCTTCTTATTATTTGTGCAATTTCAATAATTTTTTAGTCATGACAAT
Source organism: Populus euphratica (assembly GCF_000495115.2). Classification (NCBI taxonomy): domain Eukaryota; kingdom Viridiplantae; phylum Streptophyta; class Magnoliopsida; order Malpighiales; family Salicaceae; genus Populus; species Populus euphratica. The sequence continues at coordinate 2,148 of NW_011503475.1, forward strand.
GTTTGTATGCATCACCATGCTTCTATTTAGGTGTCCATTTGTTAAGCTTCATCTTCATTCTTTTGCAGGAGCCTAGGAAAACTTTTAAGTTTCACTATCCCTACATTTGAAGCCCTTACTCAATTTGTTGTTACTACAGTCTCTACTGAAAATATTGGGGAAGTGGAAGCGTCATATAGCTTAATGGTATTTTAAACATTGTCCTGGCATATTGGTTCATGATGCAAAAATGCTTAAACACATACATGTTGATGCAATATTTACTCTTACTTGGATCACAATGCTTAAATAATGTTGTTACATATAAAATATAACATAAAAATCATTACAACAATTTGGCATGTTTTATTATTTCTTCATATAGTAATGTTGGTTAATAAAATCTAGTATATTTCACAGCCAGTATATAGTCATAGGATATTGCTAATAACTCTCATTATTTTACACCATAAATGAAACCTTATTTTTTAGAAGCAAGCAATCACATACACAACTTCTTGGATAAACCTTCTATAAAGAATCTATATGAAAGCAGTGCATGAGATGAGAAGTTAATAACTAGGTATATATGAAACTCCAAAATCATACGCACACAAAAATTAGTAGTTTTAAGTAAAAATTTATATAATTTAAATAATTTAAAATTTTAATACAAACATTCATAATATCCATAGATTTTCATCAACCAACAATTAACAAATTTAAAATAAATAATATACCGGTGTTTCATCTCTAACAAAAAAATATCTCAATTGATAATTTTATTAACAATGCTTACACTGGATTTTTCTCAAATTCAATAATATTTTAGTTAGCGTTAAATTAACTCACATCTTATGATCTCTCAGTTAGAGAATGTAAAAATGCTACAAGATGTATTGTAAGAGTTTTTCATTTTTAAATTATTAGTTAGTTATTAATGAAGTTATTTTAATAATTTGTTATATAAAGTTTTAAATATAGATTAAGAAATATATTAAATAATATTCTAATTTTTTTGTTTTAATTATGTTAAATAGATTAATATGGAAGATCGATCATGGATGTATCGCCATCGTAGGGATTGTTATATTTGTCTGGAATTTATTGCAGGTGTACGAAGATTTATCAATTTTGCATTTTATGAAAATGTATTTGGAAGTAAAATTAGATGTCGTTGTGTTAGGTGTAAAAATCATAAGTTTTTAATGGAAGAAGATGTTTATAAGCACCTGTTTTCAAGAGGATTTTTATGTGATTATGAAAATTGGACAGTACATGGAGAGCCTTATGTTTCAGAACCAATAATTGTTGGACCTTCATCAGTTGGGTGCAGTCATGTTGTGAATGATGTTTTTAAAGAAAATTCATATAGAAATATGGTTTTGCATGCAATGGGGGTTGGTGATACATACTCTAATGATATGGTTTCTAGTCCTATGGTAGCAGAAGAACTTCCGAATCCAAAGGCAGATAAATGTTATAAATTACTTAAAGTTGTAGAGGAGTCTTTATGGGATGGGTGTACCAAGCAATCTAAATTATCTGCTTGTGTACAATTGCTTAATATGAAGTCAACTCTAAATTTGACTCAAACTGCCTTTAACAAATTTACTGAATTTACAAAAATTTGCATGCCTAATAATGAAAATTTGGTTTCAAGTTTCTATGACGCCAAGAAATTTATGCGGCCACTTGAAATTGGTTATGATAAATATGATGTGTGTATTAATTATTGTATGTTGTATTATGGGGTAGATACAATGAAAACAAATTGTGACTTTTGTGGAACTTTATGATATAAACCTAGAAATCCCACTAGTAAAGGTTCTAATAAGTCAGAGAAACAATTCCGATACTTTCCCTTGACACCAAGACTTCAGAGGATATCATATATCCACATCATGCTAAAGATATGACATGGCATCATTTTCATAGGTCAGATAATGGAGTTATAGTGCATCCATCTGACAGGGAGGCATGGAAGAAGTTTAATCAAGACCATCAAGACTTTGCATCAGATCCATGAAATTTCGATTAGGATTATGCACTGATGGTTTTAGTCTATTTAACATGTCTTCAAATGTCTACTCTTGTTGGCCAGTAATTGTGACTGTTTATAATTTACCTTTTTGGAAGTGCATGACACGACCACTCATGTTTTTGTCAATGATTATTCCTGGGTCGAAGAAACCGGGGAAAAAGCTTGATGTTTTTCTATGACCATTAATTGATGAGTTGAAAAAGCTATGGCTTTATGGTGTTAATACCTATGATATATATAAAAAGGAAAATTTTCAATTAAGGGCAGCTTTGATGTGGACTATTAGTGATTTTCCAGCTTATGGTATGTTATCGAGTTAGAATACTGATCAATACTTAAAAGTGCATTTTTATCAAGGTTTTATATCATTATTTTGCACTTGAAGTATCAATAACTCCTTAATTAAAGCATGTTTTATAATAACATATCTAATAGTATAAGATACATTTAATTTATGGTAAATACTCATTTTAAATGCAAACCTATCACATAAATAAAAGGATTGATTGATGAGTTTAAGAATTGAAATTGAAAAGACAAAGAGATGGTCAAGCTTAGAAAAGAGATGCCAGTGTAGTCCAAATCGGAACACTGTTCGGTAATTGGGTCATATCTAGAGCTGTAGATCTCAGATTTAGGTCTACTTTATATGGATGAAAATGTAAAACATAGGCCTACAACTTTCAAGGGAGCTTAAGATTTAAAAAGACCATTTTCAAGTAGCAACAACAAAGAAGTCTGAATCTGTCCTGCAGCCCAAACATTGTTCAGTGTTTGGCCTATATATATAGTTCTAGAAGTTCAAATGACCTCTATTTTTTTTTCCTGAAAAGCTGAGATAATTTCCTACAACTTTCATGTTTTCAAGTGGTTCTAATTTTAACATTATCAATGATGTTTTGGAAAAAAAAAAAAGATAAGGATTATCACCAAGTCAAGAGTTGACCACCCACTCATCAATTACTCATCAAATCAATAGTTTCCAATTTTGGCCTATAAAAGAAGTCATTTGCAATGCATTTAGGCATCTTGTTCTCTAGATTAAGATCATGCTTTTGCTTTCTCTCTTTGTATTTTTGTAATGCTTAAGTTTTATTTTCATTAATATCTTGTTTATGCCTTTCATTTTCTTTTCTTTACTTAGTTAACTTTTATCTTATTATGTTCTTATCTTTTTTATTTTTTTTCTTTCATTATGTTTAATTAAGTTTATTATATCAAAGTGAAAAGGTTACACTAATGGTGTAAGAATAAGTATAGTGTAAACTTAACATGGACTTTAATGTATGATACTAACATGTTTTATATTTGTTATCTTGTTCACTCTTTAATACTTTGCTTGTTAAATGACTAATTTAGATTTATGTTATATAATACTTCGTACAAGAAATGCTTGATACTTTCATAACCCATACTTTATGGTATAACCGACACTTAAGTTATGAAAGGAACTTGATTTGTTGTTAATATAAGTTATAATCATGAATGTCTAACAAGATTTATAAGTATTAGCATTAATCGAATAAGATAACTAATGTAATCATGTTAACAATTTATAATCTGATTAGAACTTCTTTTGTACGTGGTTTTTAATTGAATAATAAGAGTTTATACTATACTTGTTTGACATACCATTAGTGGATCCTCTAACTTTGACATTTATTGTTATCATTGTTTAATCATTACGTTAATCTTTTATCTTAAAGTTCTCATCAACTTCTTCTTCTTCTTCATTATTATTATTATATTATTATTACTGCTACTAATATTGTTGTTATTGTTGTTGTTGTTGTTGTTATTGTTGTTACTATTGTTGTTATTGTTATTGTATTATTATTATCTATAATTTATTCAATTAACCTCTCTGTGGTTCGACCCCGGTCTTGCCGGGTTATTTATTACTTCGACACTTCTACACTTGGGAGAAGACATCAATCTTTTGGTCGTGTGAAGTACTCATGGCAAGTTGCCTTGTCTTTATTGTATAGAGCATAACAAAGCCTTTAGATTAAAGTATGGGGGGGAAATAAGCTTTTTTTACTGTCATCAACGATTCTTACCTATGGATCACCCATATAAACATCAATCAGATAAGTTTTCGAAAAGAGTAATAGAATAGCTCCCTCATTTATCTTGTTGATCTTGTTGATCTACTTTATTCTTAATAATTTAATTTTAAAAATAAACTATTTATAATTTAGGCAATGTCATCAAGAGCTAAAGTCACAACAACCACATGCAAGCGATGCTGAAATAGAAAAATTATGCGAGATGTTTACAATTTGGTTAAAAAATAATGTAAGTAGTTTTATATAATGATTTTTTTAATGCAATTTTATTCTCTTAAGAAATTATTTTATTTTAAAAAAATATTTATTATGGTGTTAAATGTTATGGTAGGTTGAATATCAATCGAATAGAATTGGAAATAAAATATTTGCACTTGCTATGGGCCCTTCAAATTTAGTAAAATGTTATAATGGGTATTATATGAATGGTTTTAAACTTCACACTCAAAGTTATGGTCGATTTAAAAAGATGATGAATGGCGGGGTTTGTGTGAAAGGAAGTTGCTATGATGACAATGAATGTGATTATTATAGAATGCTTCAAGAATTTGTTCGGCTAAAATATTTGGGGAGTAAATGCAAAGTATTCATGTTTAAATGCCAATGGTATGATATAAGAAGAGGAATTAGAATGCATCGTTCAAATGGTTTGGTTAAAATCAAGCATACTTCTCTACTATATGGAAATGAAGATTTTATGCTAGCATAACAATATCAACAAGTCTACTATGCATGTCCACCTAATAATAAATCTTCTGAATGGTGGGCGATAATCAAGACAACTACTAGAGTCGCTATAAAATTGACATAGGTGAATTTATTGAAGGTGATAACAATATGAGATCATTTGATGTCGCTCATTCAAATGAGATTCCTCAACCATGTCGTGTCCTTCCTACTTAAACACTTAATGATATAAATATGGTTGTTGAAGCATCATATTATATAGAAATCAACCATTGTGAATTGCTTCAGTTGTAGGCAAATTCGGTAGAACTTAAAAGGGCTTCAGATGAAGAATGTAATGATGATGTTAATGGTGATTACACTAATGATGATGTGGTTATGAGTGATGATAATGATGAGTAACATGATAATGATATATTGTAAAATTTATTTTTATTTATTGTATTTGGACTTATTTTTAAATGATATAAGTTATGTTTGTATTAATGGTATTAATTAAAAATAATTATTTTGTTCATTTTTATTTTTTTTATTTTATTAATTAGTTCATATTCAATAATTAAAAATGAACTAGTTATATTTATTCTACAATGTTGTTTATTGATGTTAATTTTTTATTATATTTTAGGTATCTAGCATACCTCAACGTGGTTTTATATTAGCTTCCAGGAGTAAAAAGACCACTTCATCTAGATCATATGGCCCTTCATCTGGGCTGAATAGCCAAGCATCTATTTCTCATCAACCTTTTCATCATGAGTTGCATGATTGCTATAATCCTACTCGGCAAGATTATGGGTGGAGGGATAATTATCAATCGTACGAGGGTTTTCACTTTCAAGATTTACTTCAAACTTAAGAAGGTTTCCCTAAATATTACCCATATACTTTTAGGGGATATAATGAGGGTTATTATGATCAGAGGGGCAAGGATGTTAGGGGAGATGAGAGAGTTAAGGAAAATAGAGGAGAACAATTTGAGAGAGTAGATGGTGATAATGATGAAGATGAGGGAGATCATTTTAATGCAAGAGAATTAGGTGATGAGGGAGATGATTGTAATGTTAGAGATTCAGAGGATCGAGATGACATCCCTTCAATCCATGGTTCAACATCTTCTCCAATGCATCATGAGCAAAGGGTTCAAAAGAAGGGTTTTGACACATATAAGGATCCAATTACCAAAAAAAGAGAGCTTTGTTTATATGGAACAACAGTGTTTTATAATTATTTTTTAAGCTTTATTAATTTAATGAATCTTTGTCATTTTTTTAAGCTTTAATAACTCATTGTGTGGGCGTGAGATCGGACTTATTTTGAGATCAAATTTTAAAGGACCATGGCATAATTGGAAAAAAGTTGGTTCAACTTATAAGGATGAACTCTTTAAAGAGTTCAAGGTATGAGATTATACATTTTTATTTTAGACATAATTATGTTGACTTTAATTAATATTATAAGACTTGAATATATTAAAAAATATATGTATTGAGAGATTGTTTGATGGATGGGATGTGATCTAGGATGATTGGATCAAAATGGGAGTTGTAATGACATATAATAGAAGTGTTGTCAATAACTTGGTACCAATAAAAATAGAGGAGACTCTGCTAAAAATTTAAAAAACAAATTCCATAATTTTAGACATATCATTTAATAGTTAATATTAGTAAAGAAATGTTTGAGATTTCTTGATATTATATTTGAGGATTTTCTATGCACACCATATCTTAGATGCAAGGATTATTACTATAGTAAAAAATAGTTTTTTTATGGAAGTGAAGACCAAAATGAAACGTGAACCTCTTAGATACAATTAATATAAAGAATAGTTTCTTATTGATTGAAAACATAAATTAATATATAATTTTTTTTGCATCTCTAACAACTTCAATTAGATTAAAACATGTCATGTTACTATCATATAAGATAAATTAATTCTATTTTAGGAATATATTAAGAAATGGTAAGGTATATACCAAAAAAATATTATAATAATTAGAATATCAGACATTAAATTTCATTTTATGATGTAGTTAAGAAGTTTTTATTTTATCAAAAAATTTTGTTCATCTTTTTTACTTCTGATTGTGTGATTGTAATTATATAGGCTAGTTAAAAACTATGTTGAGCTTTGTTTATATATATATATATATATATATATATATTCTGAGGATGATGAACCAGTTATTCATAAGATTTGGGAAAATAAGACTAAAATTGCTTTGAACCAGCAGTTGACACGAGCTTGTAAAAGAGCTATGTCTGACATAAATATCATAAATATTATGAATTACATTAATAAACTTCCGTTTGGATACACAATGATGATTGGAATCAAATGATTAAAGAAATTTGGTCCATCCTAGAATTTCAAAGGAGATCAAAATCTGCAAAAAATAATTGGCTAACTGAAATAGATGGTAAATTAAGCACTCATTCTAGAGGTATTGTGTCATTTGCATCATATCAAGCAAGCATGGTGAGGATTGTTTATATTTGTTATATTGGACTTCAAATATATATATATATATATATATATATTTATATATGTATATATGTATTCTAATATTTTTTGTTGATAGCAAGAAAAAGCAGGTGGAAAAGAACCTCCATGGGATGATGTGTTTTCGGTGTTGCATCAGAGTGCCAAGTAGCCTGAAACATTCATAAATAACAAGTCTAAAAAAGTTGTTGTAAGTATTTTTTTTAATGTAATTTAATATTATTTAAAATTTAAATGAATTTATTATTATATTTAATTATATTGTAGGAGAATTACAAAAAAGAGATGATTTCAAGATATGAAGCTGATCGGGAAAATCATCTTTCATTTGATGGAGCAGATTGGTGTGTGGCTATAGGAGGAGTTATAAAGGGTGGAATATATGGTGCACATGGTATGTCAAAATTCATGGTTAGTACGAGTACTTCATCACAATCTTATACGATGGAGTCAACACCTTCTAGCTCATCAATTCAGGTATTGAAAGAGCAAATAAAGGAAAGCGATGGTCATATTTTATCATTACAACAGGAGATGACCTCAATCAAAAAATTTCTTAGTAATATGGGATACCAAGCTTAGGGATCAAATATGGACCAAGGCATGTCGACACCTATGGCTTCATCTACACTGTCACATGTGGCTCCACAGATGACAACACTTATATATCCCTCGTCTAATCCAGTATATTGACCTAGGCCTCGACCACCATATACCGATCCCACCTTATGATGGTCAACATTGTTTTGATTTGTTTCCACCACCACCCCAATCACCACCTTTATGATAGAACATATTTATTAAATTATGACTTATCTATTTTGATGTAAGTTTAATGAGATTTAGAAATTTATTATGAAATTTATTTTTATTTGTTTTATTATTTTTTAATAAATAATTTCTAGTATTAATTTATGTTCTTTATATATTTATTTATAATTTTTTAAATATCCATAAATAATTAAAAAAAATCAATAAATGGGAAAAATAATTTAAAAAAT
>NW_011503483.1:0-10368 GCF_000495115.2 Populus euphratica
ATAGCTGCATTTTTAGGAGGTAGTCAAGTTTTGGGGGTCGTCCCCGAAGCGTTAGCACAAGGGAACATCATTGGAAAAACAATTGGAGAGGAACTTCAGGTCTCCACAATGTCAGCTTGAATGAATGCAATGCTTAACCATGTTGATGCCTTCATTGCTTTACCAGGTGGTCTAGGCACATTGGAGGAGATCTTTCATATTTTCTCTTGGGCTCAACTGCACATTCACCATAAACCCATAGGTTTGTTAAATGTTAATGGTTATTATGATAAGTTGTTGTATTTTCTTGATCATGCTGTGGAACAGGAATTTCTAACATCTTTTGCATGACAAATTATAATCTCTGCTGCTACTGCTGAATAATTGATTGACCAACTACAATCTTTCATTCTTGTAATTGATCCTTCCATGAGTCGCATAAATTGGTCAACTAAGGAAAGTCATAAAAAGCTTAGATTGGATTTGAGCCTTCATTTGTGAATCTTTGTGTCTTTTGGTTTTATTATTGTGTTTTGTTATTTCTTATATTTGTTTCAGTGTGTTTCAGGGTTGTCAGTGTTCATTATTTCAAGTGATATCTTCTATACTCTATCTTTCTACCTTTAAACATTGAGGACAATGTCTTGTTTTAGTTGGGGGGAGAGGGTAGTAGCTAAAAAAAAAAAAACTGTGTTTTCTATTCATAAAGCATGTGCAAAATTGTTGTTACTATGATGACAAAGTAAGGAGAACTTTTATGACTCTTGAGATGCATCTTAGTAATCATTCGTAATAAGGTCTATCATAATACTTCTTGAAATATTCAAATTAACAAACTCTCACATTGTTATCACTTAATTCTGCTCATATACTTATTTAACATGTATTCTTAAACCTTAATTTACACACACACACTTTAACATATGATTGTGGGTTGCATATTGGATTATTACATTATTTATGTTCTTTTGTTAAAGGTAGCAACTAAAGGAAAGGGATACTATATAATTAAAAAAAAGAAAAAAGAAAAAAATGATAATAATAAAAATGTAGATAAGTTTGGTTTCGTAACCTCCCTAACCTAAGCAATTAAGCCCGAAGGGGTGTTTTAACACCTAATACCCTAAAGTCAACTGATTTGGGAGCTATTGGCCCAACACTTATTACATGGATGGAGGAGAAAAGCTTAATGGAATCAAACATTACACTATCTACATATCAGTATCTGCGGCCCGAGTTACTAAGCTCATAGGGGTGTCTTAACACCTAATGCCATAAGACCAACTGGTCTGGGAGTCATTAGCTGAAAGCTCGTTACATGGGTTAAAGATGCATGGTGTTTTAAGTTATATGTATATATATTTAAAAGAAGAAGAAGAAAAAAAAGACAAAAATAATAATCTCAACCCAAGGAAGTTAACCTTAAACATTAAAACAAAATTTTGTTTTCTTCCAAAAAAAGCCCCATAATTATGTGTTGATAAATTGAGCATAAAAGAAAGGTTTATTAATATCTTGTTAAGAGGTATTGAGCAGATATATAAATTTAATGAGAGTTTGTTTATCTAGATAGATTAATGGAAGTTGAATGATAAATACCTTGCTTTATGGAATTTGCTAATAGTTTTTCTATTTTAACGCTTTAATTACTAGATACGAGTAATAAGCTTGTTGGGGGGTGTGATTAGTGCTTAAAAATGCATTTTTATCAAGGTTATATATCATCATTTTGCACTTGAAGTATCAATAACTCCTTAACTAAAACATGTTTTATAATAACGTGTCTAATAATATAAGATACCTTTAATTTATGGTAAATGTTCATTTTAAATGCAGGTCTACTACATAAATGAAAGGATTGATTGATGAATTTAAGAACTGAAATTGAAAGGACAAAGAGATGGCCAAACTTAGAAAAGAGATGTCGGTGCCATCCAAACCGGAATACTGTTCGGTAATTGGGTCATATCTAGAGCTATAGATCTCAGATTTGGGTCTACTTTATATGGATGGAAAGGTAAGACATAGGCCTACAACTTTCATATGGAGCCTAAGATCTAAAAAGGCCATTTTCAAGTCCAAATTGTTGCAACAACAAAGAAGCCCGAATCTGTCTTCTAGCTCGAGCACTGTTTAGTATTTAGCCCATATCTGGAGTTCTAGAAGTCCAAAGGAGCTGAATGTTTTACACAAGAAAGATGAGACAATTTTCTACAACTTTCATGTTTTCAAGTGGCTCCAATTTTGATGTTATCAATGACATTTTGGGCAGACAAGAGAAGATAAGGATTGTCACCAAGTCAAGAGTTGGTCACCCACTCATCAATTAGTCATCAAATCAATAGTTTTCATTTTTTGCCTATAAAAGGAGGCATTTGCCATGCATTTAGGCATATTGGTTTCCAGATCAAGATCATGCTCTTGCTTTCTCTCTTTGTATTTTTTATAATATTTATGCTTTACTTTCATTAATAACAAGTTTATGCCTTTCATTTCCTTTCATTTACTTAGTTAACTTTTATCTTATTTATGTTTTTATTTTGTTTATTTATTTTTCTTTCTTTCATTATGTCTATCTAAGTTTATTATGTCAAGGTGAAAAGGCTACCCTAATGGTGTAAGAATAAGTATAGTGTAAACTTAATATGGACTTTAATGTTTGATTTTAACATGTTTTGTATTTGTTATCTTATTCACTCTTTAATACTTTGCTTGTTAAATGACTAATCTTGATTTATGTTGTATAACACTTGATACAACAAATGCTTGGCACTTTCATAGCCCATACTGTATGGTATAACCGACACCTGAGCTATGAAAGGAACTTGATTTGTTGTTAACATAAGTTATAATCATGAATGCTTGACGAGATTTACAAGTATTAGCATTAATCGAATAAGATGACTAATGTAATCATGTTAACAATTTATAATCTGATTGGAACCTCTTTTGTGTGTGGTTTCCAATTGAATAATAAGAGTTTATACTATACTTGTTTGACATACCATTAGTGGATCCTGTAACCTTGACATTTGTTATTATCATTGTTTAATCGTTACATTAATATTCCATCTCAAAATTCTCATCATCTTCTTCTTCTTCTCCTTCTTTTTCTTTATTATTATTATTATTACTACTACTAGTATTATTATTATTATTATTATTATTATTATTATTATTATTATTATTATTGTTATTGTTATTGTTATTGTTATTGTTATTGTTATTGTTATTATTACTGTTGTTGTTGTTATTATTGTTGTTGTATTATTGTTATTTATAATTTATACAATTAACCTCCTTGTGGTTCGACCCTAGTCTTGCCAGGTTATTTATTGCTTCGACACTTCTACACTTGGGAGAAGATATCAATCTTTTAGTTGTGTCATGTGCCCTATCATGTTTATACACTTTTGAAACCCAAAACCCAAAACCAAACACTTGATAAATTGTGTTTAGAGAAAATGCAAACGCTACCTCAAATATAAACACTCTGTGTATATTTTCATGTTGAATAATAAATGATAGTATTTAAAACATTAATATACGAACAAAATAAAATTAAAAAAAAAGGGAAAAGGAAAGACTTGTTTATTTGTCAAAAATAGGCAAGAACAAAGTAAGAGTCAAGACTTAAACTAGTAAATAGAGTAAAACTCATATAAAAAGAGAGAGTGGGGGGAATTTCTAAAGATTAAACCCAATTGCAGGAGCGACAAATGATGTTAATCTCAGTGGATGATTTTAACTAGAATATTAGCTCGTGCTCCATAACGGATCAATAATAATTTTTTTAAAATGTAAAAAAAATATAAAGAGTATATAAAATATAATAAGTGCCTTGAGTTTAATAGCAATGCCAAACTTAAAATAACTTTGAGTTTTGTTATAAAAATGGACCGAATAACATTGGAATTAACGGCCAAGCCAAACCCAATATCCTTAAGTTTAGCCACAATACCCAAGAGCCTTGAGTCTAGTGAAAAAGTCAGATCTAATAACATTAGGTCTAATTATCAAGCCAAATCCAATGCTATTGGTTCTGATAATTAAGAAGTCCAAAAGTTGCAGGGTCTGACTAGTAGCCAGACCCAACGCTAGTGGGTCTTGCTAGGCAACACAACCCAATACTTTTGGGCCTTGCTGGAAGTAAGACCCAATGCTATTGGACTTAACACTATTGGGTTTTGTTGGGCAGCAAGACTTATGGGCTTGGCTGAGGAGCTAGACTCAATATCTTATTCGCGACGCTGGACCCAAATGGTATTGGGTATGGTTATGACACTAGATTTGATAACAAAAAATATTAATCTAAAGTAAAGAGAAAAATATATATTTTTTAAATTTTTTTTATAAGTATTTTTGAAACACAAGAACAAACATGTTTAATAAACAAATTTAACCCAATCTAAAATGAAAAAAAAAATTATCATCATCTAATTTTTGTATAATATAGAAAAGTCATATCAATTTTTTTCTCTTCATAGTATGAAAAAAGAGAAAGAAATTAGTTATTGGTGTACTGGACACTACTTTGTTATGCGGGTTTAGCTCCTTGGGTTTGTCATTATATCAAAATAATATAAAAAATAAAATAATATTAATTTGAAGTAAAAAAATAAAAAAAATTATTTTTTAAAGTATTTTTGAAATGCAAAAACAAACATGGTTTAATAAGAAAATTAAACCCAATTTATAATAAAAAAATTATCATTACCTTACTTTTATATAATATAAAAAAAATCACATCGCAAAAAAAATAAAATATTATTGACTGCTACGGAGTAGTGACTAATATGCTAATTATTATATTATTACATAATAATTATTTTTTAAAATATATTGAGATAATATATTTTTTATATTTTAATATTAATTTTTATATCATTACATCCAAATAATATAAAAACATAAAAAAATATTAATTTATATTAAAAAACAAATAAATAACCTGAACTCATCCAACTTTGAATCCCTTGCCTAGAGTGTGTGTGTTTTTCCTAAATTTCACTTATCAATAGTGTGGAGTATCATTATACTTTTTCCCCTTTTACCGCACACCTTAGCCCAATGAACTGAGCACTAAGAAATCACTATAAATTTCGCTTTCAATTCTTGCAGTTGACTAATTGCTTTTTCGCTAATAGTTCTCTCCTCTTTTGTTCCTCCATTTTTTTCCAATGTCATTGATCTTTGAACCATTAAACAGTTGGAGGGGTTTGATACGCTATCTAAGTCTGGTGACAACAGGACCTAATATTAAAAAAAACAAATTCAGTATAATTTAATCTCAAATAAAAAAAAAATTACCAATCATGCACTTTTTATATAATATATAAAAAGTTTTATTAATTTATTTTATTTTAATTAAATAAAAGATAAAAATTATAAAAAAATAAAAAAATAATATTAAAAATATCTGGGTTTGCTGAAAGATAAACCCATTAATATCGGAGATAACTATTAATTCAGACCCAACATTTATTGGAAGAAATATAAGTCTGGTTTTCAAGCTAAATTCAATACAAAATAAAAAAAACTATACCTTAATAATGTTTTTTAAGTAAAAATTATTAAAATAATATTTGTATGAAGCTACAGTATTGTCCATGGCATGATACAATGTTTTTCCCACTACTTTTAAAATAAAATATAATCTCATCTCTCTCTTCTTGTGTTATTCGTTTTCTATTTTTTTCTTTTATTTTGCTTGACCGCACTACAAGTGGGGAAGGATGAGGGAGGCGGCGGCGGCTGCTGCTGCTTCTGCTGTTGGCAAACAAGCAGTCAAATACAAAACAGCAGGGCGTGGTCTGGCGTGAGTAGTGGCGCGTGGGGAAGACATAAATCTGAAAGTGCCATGTAGATGGTGTCAGGCTGCCTTGGTTCGGAGCTGAAGCTTCAGTGACTAACAATTTTGATTGGGCAGTGCACTCTACTTTCCTCCAGAGAAGCGTAGGCCTAAAGCTCTTGGTTTAGAAATAGAATGGATCTTTACAGAAAGCTCCTCCTATTCTTGTTCATTTCAAAAGAAAGTGTTATATTGTCTTGATTTTATACCCCCACCCGTTGACCACACAGCCCTCCCCCTTTGTCCTTTGAAAATCCCTCATAATATTTCCCTCAACCTTTCCCTATCATTAGTCAATGCTTTCTTCGTTTTCATGAATATTCACTCACTCACTCACTCGATAATGGAGGTCAACATTCAAACATTACACGTCCAATGATCTCTGTATTTTTCTCATCATGAATCAAATAATACAGGACTACAAAGAAAGTCTTTTATTTCTTCACGCATACAAACATATATATATATATATATATATATATATATATATATGTAAAAATACATAGAAAAAATTCACGCATACAAACATATATATATATATATATATATATATATATTCTATTCTTTCTCTTCTCCAAAATCTCCAAAATAGATTTTAGAGGTTGACAGCAAAATTTGAATAGACTAGACAATAACCACGCGTAAAGGATACCTCTCTGAGAGTCAATAATAATATGTAGACTTGAGCCAGGGTTATCTCCCACAGGCATCACAAAAGGATGGAGGGGCCATTCCGCAAAACCAAGAAAACTTCGTACTAAAGTCCATTTCAACCAAAATAAAAATAAATGAGCGAGTGAGTAGAGAAGGATGAGTGATTAAAAGACAAAACAAAAAAAAAAAAAAGGGGGAAAGAGAAGAAAAACCCCAATAATGGAGGACAAGTGTGGAGAGCCATTGGATATTGCAGATGAAAGAGAGAAAGAAGAGGCAGCATGGAGAATCCCGATGCTTTACTCAGGCTATCAGACATCACAGCCTCCTACTCTTCTTCTCACCAATATACTAAAATAAACTGAGCAATCCTTTCCTTCCTCGCCTCTCTTCAGTCCCCATCAACTTCTCTTTCTCTCAATGGAAGCCCATAATCCCAGACCCAACTGACGAAAAAGTCATTCAAAACTTTCCCCGATCGAAAACCTTATATATAGATGTATATATATATTTTCAAGATTCCTGTTTTTTTTCTCCCTTCAAATTTATATGATCACCAACAAAAAGCCTAGATCATCAGATACTGACTCTAATTACATGAGAGACGATCGAACTGAAATGTCGGAAGACGACGACAGATCTCCTCCCTCCAACTCAATCACCCATGATTCTAGCCCAACCCGGACCTGCACCCCCGGGCCCGGGTCGGGTTCTTCTTCAGTCCCCGAATACTTAGCTCCGTACCCGGACCAAGTCCTTGAAAACGTCTTAGAAAACGTTCTCTGGTTCTTAACCTCACGTAAGGACCGAAACGCTGCGTCATTGGTTTGTAGGTCATGGTACCGGGTCGAGGCTCTGACCCGATCCGACTTGTTCATCGGTAACTGCTACGCGGTGTCTCCAAAGCGAGCCATGTCGCGGTTTACCCGAATCAGGTCGGTGACTGTGAAAGGGAAGCCAAGGTTTGCTGATTTTAACCTGATGCCGCCTAATTGGGGAGCCCACTTCGCGCCTTGGGTCTCTGCTATGGCAATGACTTACCCTTGGTTAGAGAAGGTTCATTTGAAGAGGATGTCAGTGACGGATGATGATCTGGCTTTGCTTGCGGAGTCGTTTTCGGGATTCAAAGAGCTTGTGCTTGTTTGTTGTGATGGGTTTGGTACTAGCGGACTTGCTATTGTCGTTAGCAGGTGCAGGTATGGTGTTTTTTATTTATTAAAAGTCTTCTTTTAGATCTGATTGCAGCGTCAGGTCATTTTTGTTGATATTTGGTTTGTTTGATTTGGAGTTGGTTTTTAAAGTTTGAGACTTTGTTTTGATTTGTGTTTATGGAAGGGGATTTTTAGATCTTTGTGGAGCTAGAAGCTGATTGAAGTTTTGGTGTTTTGCTGGGTTTGGGATTTGTCAGTCCTTTTGTGGTTTGTTTAAGCAATGCTGAAATATTGAAGAATTAATTTAGTGATTAGATTTTTCAATGGATAAAGCTTTTGATCAACGAGCTTATAGAACGTTTGCTGGCCGTGATATCTTTGTGCCTTTTTTTTTAATTATTTATATATCTGTTTGATTTGTTGGATGAGTCTAAATGATGCCTTTCTGAGCAGTGAGGATATTAAAGAATGGACTGGAATTGTTGGAATTTCTGATGAGAAAAATTGACTGTTGAACTTATAAGATGCTGTGCACTGCTCTATTTTTGTGTACAGGCAACTCAAAGTGCTTGATCTGATTGAATCAGAGGTATCAGATGATGAAGTGGATTGGATTTCATGTTTTCCAGATTCCGAAACATGCCTCGAATCCCTGATTTTTGATTGTGTAGATTGTCCCATTGATTTTGATGCACTAGAGAGGCTGGTGGCTAGGTCCCCATCACTTAAGAAACTTAGGCTGAACCGATATGTTTCGATTGGACAACTTTACCGTCTAATGGTTCGAGCTCCACACCTCACACATCTTGGGACAGGCTCTTTTAGCCCATCAGAGGATGTAGCTCAGGTTGAACAGGGACCGGATTATGCTTCTGCATTTGCTGCTTGCAAATCCTTAGTCTGCCTATCTGGATTCAGGGAAATCATTCCAGATTACTTGCCTGCAATAAACCCTGTATGTGCCAATCTCACTTCACTGAACTTTAGTTATGCAGATGTTAGTGCAGAACAGCTCAAACCAATCATAAGCAATTGCCACAAGCTTCAGATTTTCTGGGTATGTGTTTTATCAACCTGCTTTTTAAATAGACACTGCTATGAAATGTGTGTTTTGAGTCTGTTTTTGGTTTTCATTGTCCAGGTTCTTGATTCAATAGGCGATGAAGGACTACAGGCTGTGGCTGCAACATGCAAGGAGTTACGAGAGCTTCGGGTCTTCCCTGTTGACCCTAGGGAGGACATTGAGGGCCCTGTTTCTGAAGTGGGCCTCCAAGCAATTTCAGAGGGTTGCAGGAAGCTTCAATCTATTTTGTATTTTTGCCATCGGATGACAAATGCTGCTGTTGTAGCCATGTCAAAGAACTGCCCAGACCTTGTGGTCTTCCGTCTCTGCATAATGGGGCGTCACCAGCCTGATCATGTCACTGGAGAACCTATGGATGAAGGATTTGGAGCCATTGTCAAGAATTGCAAGAAGCTCACTCGACTCGCGGTATCTGGTTTATTGACTGATAGAGCTTTTGCTTATATTGGAAAATATGGGAAAATTGTAAGGACTCTATCGGTTGCTTTTGCTGGAGATAGTGACACGGGGCTGAAATATGTGCTTGAGGGTTGTCCCAGATTGCAGAAGCTTGAGATTAGAGACAGTCCATTTGGGGATGCAGCTCTACTTTCTGGTCTGCACCACTATTACAATATGAGATTCCTCTGGATGTCTGCTTGCAAGTTGTCTCGCCAAGGCTGTCAACAGATTGCTCAAGTGTTGCCTCGGCTGGTGGTGGAAGTGATTAAGCATGAAGATAATGTGGACATGGATGAGTATGTTGATACGTTGTATATGTACCGGTCTCTTGAAGGGCCAAGAGATGATGCGCCACAATTTGTTTCCATCTTGTAGGGCATTTGTGCTACAAGAAGTTTCATCAGCTGTTCTGATGGTGGTTATGGGCATCTTTTGCTGGAAATTAAATCTTGCAGGTACCTTTTACATAGCCTGCAAGAAACTCATGGTGATCCTTGCAAGAGAAAGTTTGAGTAAAACTTCAGGCCTTGTGCCGTGTTGTTTGCAAATGGCATTCAATCCAGAAGTCCTACAATTTAAGAGGAATGACATCGAGGGGGCTGGTGTGGAGGTGGATATCTCTGCAAGGTATTGGACCACCCATTGGATCTTGTTGTATCGATATGCTTCAAAATTTTATGTTTCTTTTTTTCTTTTCAAACTCATTTGATCATAAATGAGAAGGCTGCCCCGGAGGAAAGGGATGGATAGGCGCATAAAATATTCAATCTTCTATCCTTTTGTATGAAGAAATCAAGATGGGTTGGAGATTTGGAAAAATTAAAGGATTTTTTCTTCCCCTGCAAGTGCCACCAGTGAAGGATAATCATAAAAAGGCAAAACCAATGAGCAAGCATTCGTCAGTTCAAAAGAAGTATAGTCTTCTATTTTGATTCAAATGGTATTAGCTAGTCTTAAGGTGTATAGCTGGTGAGAACTAAATGCCCGGGCGGATGCATCTCTCTCCCTCGCAACGTTTTTTTTTTTTTTCTTTTTTCCAGTATGTGTTGTAGCACCTGACTGTTGAATTTATCATTGGTATTGTTAGCCAATATGATGATATGGGTAATAAAAGCCAGATATGCATGGGCCATACAGCCAGCTTTAGTGGGAAAAATATTGTGTCGTTTGCTCTCCTCCTCCTCGTTTATTTGTTCTTTGAAATTTAT
>NW_011503520.1:0-10029 GCF_000495115.2 Populus euphratica
CTGAGGCATGTGGGGGTCATTGCTCATCAAAGAAGACAACTACAAAATCTTACAAAATTGATTTTACTAGCCCACCATATTCAAGAACTCACATGCATTTTGCAAAACCTGTAAAAATTGTCAAAAGGTGAGATTTATTTCAAAATATAGAGTCTTTAGATAATCTTCTATTGACTTTTAAGTTTCATCATAGTAGAGATATGCATTGTGCAGTGATTAGTACTTAAAAGTGCATTTTTATCATGGTTTTATATCATCATTTTGCACTTGAAGTATCAATAACTCCTTAACTAAAATATGTTTTATAATAATGTATCTAATAATATAAGATACCTATAATTTGTGGTAAATGTCTATTTTTAATGCAGGTCTATCACATAAATGAAAGGATTGATTGATGACTTGAAGAACTTAAATTGCATGGATAAAGAGATGGTCAAACTTAGAGAAGAGATGTCGGTGGAATCCAACCCGGAACACTGTTCGGTAATTGGGTTATATCTGGAGCTACAGATCTCAGATTTAGGTCCAATTTATATGGATGGAAAGGTAAGACATAGGCCTACAACTTTTATATGGAGCCCAAGATCTAAAAAGGCCATTATCAAGTCCAAATTGTAGCAAGAACAAAGAAGCCCGAATCTGTCTTCCAGCCCGAGCACTGTTCGGTATTTTGGCCATATCTAGAGTTCTAGAAGTCCAAATGAGCTGAATGTTTTACACAAGAAAGATGAGACAATTGGCTACAACGTTCATGTTTACAATTGGCTCCAATTTTGACGTTATCAATGATGTTTGGGGCAGACAAGAGAAGATAAGGATTGTCACCAAGTCAAAAGTTGGCCACCCACTTATCAATTAGTCATCAAATCAACAGTTCCCAATTTTGGCCTATAAAAGGAGGCATTTGCCATGCATTTAGGCATCTTGGTTACCAGATCAAGATCATGCTCTTCCTTTCTCTCTTTGTATTTTTTGTAATGTTTATGCTTTGCTTTCATTAATATTAAGTTTATGTCTTTCATTTCCTTTCCTTTACTTAGTTAACTTTTATGTTATTATTTTGTTTATCTATTTTGCTTTCTTTCATTATGTCTAGCTAAGTTAGTTATGTCAAGGTGAAAAGGTTACACTAATGGTGTAAGAATAAGTATAATGTAAACTTAATATGGACCTTAATGTTTGATACTAACATGTTTTATATTTGTTATCTTGTTCACTCTTTAATACTTTGCTTGTTAAATGACTAATCTTGATTTATGTTGTATAACACTTGGTACAACAAATGCTTGGCACTTTCATAGCCCATAATGTATGGTATAACCAACACCTGAGCTATGAAAGGAACTTGATTTGTTGTTAACATAAGTTATAATCATAAATGCTTGACGAGATTTACAAGTATTAGCATTAATTGAATAAGATGACTAATGTAATCATGTTAACAATATATAATCTGATTGGAACCTCCTTTGTGTGTGGTTTCCAATTCAATAATAAGAGTTTATACTATACTTGTTTGATATACCATTAGTGGAACCTCTAACCTTGACATTTGTTATTATTATTGTTTAATCCTTACATTAATTTTCCATCTCCAAGTTCTCATCATCTTCTTCTTCTTCTCTTTCTTTATTATTATTATTATTATTATTATTACTACTACTATTATTATTATTATTATTATTATTATTATTATTATTATTATTGTTATTGTTATTGTTATTGTTGTTGTATTATTGTTATTTATAATTTGTACAATTAACCTCGCTGTGGTTCGACCCCGGTCTTGCCGGGTTATTTATTACTTCGACACTCCTGCACTTGGGAGAAGACATCAATCTTTTAGTCGTGTCAAGTTTTTGGCGCCGTTGCCGGGGAGGTAAGTTATTTTTGGCGTCGTTGCCGGGGAGGTAAGTTTTGTATAAATTATAATATTTATTTTATTTTCACTTTTCACTTTTCTTGTATATAACTTTGTTTCTTTTCTCTTGTTTCTTCTTCTTCTTTTTTTTTTTTCTTTCTTATTTTATTCCTACACGTGCATGAGAGTGTGGTCACGTACATCAAGTGGTAGACTTTGTAGGGTATCCTCATCATTTTCAGAAAATATGGCTGAAGAAGATAATCAATCATTTTCAGAAAATATGGCTGAAGAAGATAATCAATCACTTCATAATGAAAATAATGAGAATAACCATGCTAGAACACTTAGAGACCACATGAATCCCACAAGAACAACTGCACCATCATGCATAGTTTTTCCTCTGATGCATCTCATTTTAATTTTAAACCAGGTATTATTCAACTTTTACCTTCTTTTCATGGCTTAGAATTGGAAAATCCACACTTGCATTTAAGGGAATTTGAGGAGGTCTGCAACACATATAATAATTTAAATTGTAGCATGAACACCATCAGATTAAAACTTTTCCCTTTTTCATTAAAAGATAAAGCTAAAACATGGCTACAAAATTTAAGACCAGGATCCATTCGTGCTTGGGATGAAATGCAACAACAATTTTTAAAGAAGTTTTTCCCATCTCGCTTGGGATGAAATGCAACAACATTAAGACCAGGATCCATTCGTGCTTGGGATGAAATGCAACAACAATTTTTAAAGAAGTTTTTCCCATCTCATAGAACAAACTCTTTCAAGAGACAAATCACCACTTTCACTCAAAAACCAAGAGAAACATTTTACCAATGTTGGGATAGGTATCGAGACTTGCTTAGTACTTGCCCTCATCATGGTTTTGAAACATGGAGATTGGTTTCACATTTCTATGAAGGGTTAACACCTAAAGATAGGCAAATGGTTGAATTGATGTGCAATGGAACTTTTGAAGATAAAGACCCTGATGAAGCAATGGAGTACTTAGACTTGTTAGCTGAAAATGCTCAAAATTGGGACACCGCGGGTACATATGAGGCACCGAGTAAAACTCAACCTCATACATCTAGTCTTATGGTGCACCGAGTAAAACTCAACCTCATACATCTAGTGGAGGTATGTACAACCTTAGGGAAGATCATGACCTTCAAGTCAAGTTTGCATCTTTAGCTAGAAAAGTCGAGGCACTAGAATTGAAAAAGAGTGGTCAATTAAAATCCGTTGAAAACATTGTGTGTCAAATCTGTGAAACAAATGAACACTCAACCAACGATTGTCCAACCTTGCCTTCTTTTAAGGAATGTCTCCATGAGCAAGCCCATGCTTTAAACACTTTCCAAAGGCCCAACCACAACCCATACTCCCAAACATACAATCCTGGTTGGAGAAATCACCAAAATTTTAGTTGGAAGAGTGACAATGCACAAACTTCACAACCACAGTTTCAAGCACACCATAATTTCCAAAATTATCATGGATATGCACCTCCTTATGCTCCACCTCCTACAAGAAAGTTTGAGGAAACTTTGTATGCATTCATTGAAAAGCAAGAGACAATCAACACTCAACTTGCTCAAAGCATAACAGATTTTAAAGATACTCTTGCAAAATTCACATCTGCTCTCAGTTTCCAAGAGAAAGGTAAGTTTCCATCTCAACCACAACAAAATCCTAAGGGGCAATACAATGCAAATGCAAGTAGTTCCAGAAGCCAACACATGGATCAAGTCAAATCAGTCACTACTCTATGCAGTGGTAAGGTTATTGAAAAACCCTCTCTTGAACCTTATGAGAAAGATGATGAGTCAATTTCTAAGGGAAAGGAAGGGGTTGAATCTGAAAATTGCAAAGAAACGACTGATTCTCCGCCAGCACTTCCATTTTCTCATGCCATGACCAATCAGGAAGAAATCGAGGATGAAAAAGGCATCGAAAAGGTTGATGCGAATCTTTTATCAAAAGTGACAACAGATTCGACACCCGACATCACACCAATCGATGATTACTTTCCTAATGAATCTCTAGTTTCTCTTAATTCAATGCCTTGGTTTGCTAAAAATATCAATTTTTGTTGCTTCAGGATTTTTTCCAACTCATTGGAGTATTGAAGACAAAAGAAAATTTTTGAGCAACGAGCAAAATTTTTATTGGGATGACCCTTACTTATTCAATTATTGTCCTGATCAAATATTTCAAAAATGCATTCTCGACAATGAGGTAAGTAATTTCATTAAATTTTGTCACTCTAAGGCATATGGAGATCATTTCTCATCAAAAAAGAGGATTGTAGAAATCTTACAAAGTGAATTTTACTGGCCCATCATATTCAAGGAGTCAGATGCATTCCGCAAAAACTGTGAAAATTGTCAGAAGGTGGGATTTATTTCAAAACACAGAGAGTCTTTAGATAATCTTCTATTGACTCTTAAATCTCATCATAGTCGAGATAAGCATCGTGTAATTCATGACTTATAAACCCATTTTCATAAAGAACATACTTGGCATAGTCTTGAGAATCTGACTAAAAAAGACCATGTTTGCCAGTTTTTAAGAAAACTGGATGGGAAGCCTATCCCCGACCCATTGAGGGCGTTTAAGCTGTTCTTGGACGTAAAACCAAGGGAAGATGTGAGCCACATTCACAACTGCGATTTGAATTTTTTTTAAAGGACGACGGAGTAGTGACGGATGGGAAAAAGAAGAAGAGAGATTTTGGGAACTATAAGCCAAATAACAACAGCTTATAACATAGCATATGGATCTTTAACGGGATCAATAATAAATGATAACAAGAAGACCAAATTGAGGCCTCAATGCAAGTTAGGGGACTGGATTGCACTTGTTCGAGGCTGAATAATTTGGAAATTGTTCCCACAATTATTCATGAATAATTGCTGACCAAGTAATTAAACCAAAATAAAATAAAGAGATGGAAAAGCCAAGACTCTAGATGTGGACAAGTGATTGATGGACGGCTACCCTTCGAAATGGAACTTGATGCTTGCTGCTGTTGAATTTCTTATCCCTCCCTGACTCATGTTTTTGACAACTGTGACAGTGAGAAACAACCCGCTTTTCAAAGGGTAGTGTATTTATCATTTAAATTAATAGTTAAATATGATACTCCTGTGATAAAAAATAAAAAAATCTCTATGTGTTTGTCTTTACATTGCGTGTGCATTGTTCTGTACTTCTGTTCTTGCTTTCGTCAATACAAATTTTGTAACTTCAGAAACCATGCAATAATTAATTCATAGACTTATATAAAATAACGGTTTTGATTTGTTACTCTGCCTGCATATATACATACATACATATATGTATATACATACATATATACATATACATACATATATATATATACATACATATATATATATATACATATCAAAACCATTATTTTATTTCCCTGCAAGTTCACTCGATGTTGAGTGGAATATTAAAGCACCTTTTCGGTGCATATACAGCCCTTCTCCTTCTAGTTATCCAGAGTTGCAGTGCTAGAAAGAACAGTACTTTTGACTGTGATTCATCTTCTTGTGGTAATATTGACACGACTAAAAAATTGATGTCTTCTCCCAAGTACAAGAGTGTCGAAGTAATAAATAACCCGGCAAGATCAGGGTCGAACCATAGGGAGGTTAATTGTACAAATTATAAATAACAATAATACAACAACAACAACAACAACAACAACAACAACAACAACAATAATAATAATAATAATAATAATAATACTAGTAGTAGTAGTAGTAGTAGTAGTAGTAATAATAGTAATAATAATAAAGAAAGAGAAGAAGAAGAAGATGATGAGCACTTGGAGATGGAAAATTAATGCAAGGATTAAACAATAATAATAACAAATATCAAGGTTAGAGGTTCCACTAATGGTATATCAAACAAGTATAGTATAAACTCTTATTACTGAATTGGAAACCACACACAAAGGAGGTTCCAATAAGATTATATATTGTTAACATGATTGCATTAGTCATCTTATTCAATTAATGGTAATACTTGTAAATCTCGTCAAGCATTCATGATTATAACTTATGTTAACAACAAATCAAGTTCCTTTCATAGCTCAGGTGTCAGTTATACCATACATTATGGGCTATGAAAGTGTCAAGCATTTGTTGTACCAAGTGTTATACAACATAAATCAAGATTAGTCATTTAACAAGCAAAGTATTAAAGAGTGAACAAGATAACAAATATAAAACATGTTAGTATCAAACATTAAAGTCCATATTAAGTTTACATTATACTTATTCTTACACCATTAGTGTAACCTTTTCACCTTGACATAACTAACTTAGCTAGACATAATGAAAGAAAGCAAAATAGATAAACAAAATAAGGACATAAAAGTTAACTAAGTAAAGGAAAGGAACTGAAAGGCATAAACTTAATATTAATGAAAGCAAAGCATAAACATTACAAAAAATACAAAGAGAGAAAGGAAGAGCATGATCTTGATCTGAACACCAAGATGCCTAAATGCATGGCAAATGCCTCCTTTTATAGGCCAAAATTGGGAACTATTGATTTGATGACTAATTGATAAGTGGGTGACCAACTTTTGACTTGGTGACAATCCTTATCTTCTCTTGTCTGCCCAAAACGTCATTGATAACGTCAAAATTGGAGCCAGTTGCAAACATGAAAGTTGTAGGCAATTGTCTCAGCTTTCTTTTGTAAACAATTCAGCTCATTTGGACTTCTAGAACTTCAGATATGGCCAAAATACTGAACAATGCTTGGGTTGGAAGACAGATTCGGGCTTCTTTGTTGTTGCTACAATTTGGACTTGAAAATGGCCTTTTTAGATCTTGGGCTCCATATGAAAGTTGTAGGCCTACGTCTTACCTTTCCATCCACATAAATTGGAACTAAATCTAAGATATATAGCTCCAAATATGACCCAATTACCGAACAGTGTTCTGGTTTGGATTGCACCGACATCTCTTTTCTAAGTTTGGCCATCTCTTTATCCTTGCAATTTAAGTTCTTAAAGTCATCAATCAATCCTTTCATTTATGTGATAGGCCTGCATTTAAAATGAACATTTACCACAAATTAAAGGTATCTTATATTATTAGATATATTATTATAAAACATGCTTTGGTTAAGGAGTTATTGATACTTCAAGTGCAAAATGATGATATAAAACCATGATAAAAATGCACTTTTAAGTACTAATCACACTCCCCAACCAGCTTATTACTAGTCCCTAGTAATCAAAGCGTAAAATAGAAAAACAATTTGTAAATTCCACAAAGCAAGGTATTCATCATTTAACTTCCATTAATCTATCCAGATAAACAAACTCTCCTTAAATTTATATATCTGCTCAATACCTCTTAACAAGATATTAATAAACCTTTCTTTTGTGCTCAATGTATCAACACATAATTATGAGGCTTTTCTTGAAAGTAAACAAAATTTTTGTTCTAATGTCTAAGGTTAACTTCCTTGGGCTGGGATTATTATTTTTGTCTTTTTTTTCTTTTTCTTTTCTTTTTTTTTAAATATATATACATATAATTTAAAAACATCATGCATCTTTAACCCATGTAACGAGCTTTCAGCTAATGACTCCCAGACCAGATGGACTTAGGGCATTAGGTGTTAAGACACCCCTACGAGCTTAGTAACTCGGGTCGTAGATACTGATATGTAGATAGTGCAATGTTTGATTTCCTTAAGCTTTTCTCCTCAACCCATGTAACAAGCGTTGGACCAATAGCTCCCAAGTCAGTTGACTTTAGGGTATTAGGTGTTAAAACACCCTTTCGGGCTTAATTGCTTAGGTTAGGGAAGCTACGAAACCAAACTTATCTATATTTTTATTATCATCATTTTTTTTCTTTTTTTTTTCTTTTTTTTCATGTTTTTTTTTCTTAATTATATACAATCCCTTTCTCTTAGTTGTTACCTTTAACAAAAGAACATAAATAATGTAATAATCCAATATGCAACCCACAATCATATGTTAAAGTGTGTGTGTGTAAATTAAGGTTTAAGAATACATGTTAAATAAGTATGTGAGCAGAATTAAGTGATAACAATGCGAGAGTTTGTAAATCTGAATATTTCAGGAAGTATTATAATAGACCTTGCTGAATATTTGAGGAAGTATTATAATAGACCTTGTTAAGAATGGTTACTAAGATGCATCTCAAGAGTCACTTTAACAAAAGAGCTCCTTTATTCTGCCATCCTAGTAACAACAATTATGCACATGCTTTATGAAATGAAAAACAATTTTTTTTTTTCAACTACTACCCTCTCCCCCCAACCAAAACGAGACATTGTCCTCAATCAACTACTACCTTCTCCCCCCAACCAAAACGAGACATTGTCCTCAATGTTTTAAGGTAGAAAGATAGAGTATAGAAGATATCACCTGAAATAACGAACACCAACAAACCTGAAACACGCTAAAACAAAAATAAGAAATAACAAAACACAATAATAAAACCAAAAGACACAAAAATTCACAAATGAAGGCTCAAATCCAATCTAAGCTTTTTACGGCTTTCCTTGGATGACCAATTTATGCGACTCATGGAAGGATCAATCACAGGAATGAAAGATTGTAGTTGGTCAATCAATTATTCAGCAGTAGCAGCAGAGATTATGATTTGTCGTGCAGAAGATGTTAGAAATTCCTGTTCCATAGCATGATCAAGAAAAGACAACAATTTATCATAATAACCATTAACATTTAACAAACCTATGGGTTTATGGTGAATGTGCAGTTGAGCCCAAGAGGAAATATAAAAGATCTCTTCCAATGTGCCTAGACCACCTGATAAAGCAATGAAGGCATCAACATGGTTAAACATTGCATTCATTCGAGCTGACATTGTGGAGACCTGAAGTTCCTCTCCAATTGTTTTTCCAATGATGTCCCCTTGTGCCAAGGCTTCAGGGACGACCCCCAAAACTTGACTACCTCCTTAAAATGCAGCTATTGACACACCTCCCATTAACCCAAGAGTGCCTCCCTCATACACTAAATGAATCTTTCTCTCAGCTAGCACTTGACCAAGATGGTTTGCTGATTCTAAAAACTCCTTTTCTTTCCCAGGACTAGATCCACCGAAAACACAAATATTTCTTATATGATGACTCGAGGAACTTGCCATTTCTACACACTTCTGTATTTGTTAAATGTATGGGCTGAGTAGAAATGAAAGGAAGGAAGAGAGGGTTTTTTAGATAAGAATTTAGAAAGGCAATCATAACACCTATATGTAGGCCAGCTAGAGTCTCACACACTCTCTCTCTCTTTTTATTTATTTGTTTATTTACTTTTAAAGAAAGCATGTGTATGTACAAGTAGTTGTGATTGTGGCTCACATTTTCCCTTGGTTTTACGTTCAAGAACGGCTTAAACGCCCTCTATGGGTCGGGGATAGGCTTCCCATCCAGTTTTCTTAAAAACTGGCAAACAGGGTCTTTTTTAGTCAGATTCCCAAGACTAAGTCGATCATGTTCTTTATGAAATAGTGGCCATAAATCATGAATTACACGATGCACATCTCTACTAGGATGCGTCTCAAGAGTCAATAGAAGATTATCTAAAGACTCCTTACTCAGGCCATCCTTAATGAATTGTATTTTATCTTCACGGTTTATAGATACCATTCCTAAAGAACGACATTGTGTATTACAAGTCCATCTAGCACATCGATGACAGACTTCTAGTCGTTTTGCATGATGTTTCTTTGCAAAAGTGCTTTTACCTGTTCTAGGCATGTGTGAAATGAAGAAGTTAGAGGACTCACCTGATAATCGGACCTTTGCTTCAATCAACCAGCGAATATCTTCAGGAATTCCATGATTCATTAACAATCTCAATCTTGCACATCTAGCACGGTAAATTTTTGTAATCGCATTTTGAGGCAGAGCGAGAAAATATTTTTTCAATTTTTCAAGATTAGTGTCCATGTTCAAATGAGAATTAGAAGAGAGATTCAAAGAATTGCACAAATATATACACAGATATCAGTTATTGTGGGAAACTGAAAGAACCGACTTAAGTCACGAAGTACCATTATCCGCCATTTGACCGGGATGAGAGAAACTAGCAAAAATCACTTAAAAATAAAAACAACGTGAGAAAA
>NW_011503474.1:0-3901 GCF_000495115.2 Populus euphratica
TTAGGCCTGCATTAAAAATAGACATTTACCACAAATTATAGGTATCTTATATTATTAGATACATTATTATAAAACATATTTTCGTTAAGGAATTATTGATACTTCAAGTGCAAAATGATGATATAAAACCATGATAAAAATGCACTTTTAAGTACTAATCATTGTCCAACCTTGCCTTCTTTTAAGGAATGTCTCCATGAATAAGCCCATACTTTAAACAGTTTCCAAAGGGCCAACCACAACCCATACTCACAAACATACAACCCTGGTTGGAGAAATCACCCAAATTTTAGTTGGAAGAGTGAGAACAACAATGCACAAACTTCACAACCACTGTTTCAAGCACACCATAATTTTCAAAATTCTCATGGATATGCACCTCCTTATGCTCCACCTTCTAGAAGAAATCTTGAGGAAACATTGCATGCATTCATTGAAAAGCAAGAGACAATCAATACTCAACTTGCTCAAAACATGATAGATTTTAAAGATACTCTTACAAAATTAACATTTGCTCTTAGTTTCCAAGAGAAAGGTAAGTTTTCATCTCAACCACAACAAAATCCCAAGGGGCAATACAATGCAAATGCAAGTAGTTTAGGAAGCCAACACATGGATCAAGTCAAATCAGTCACTACTCTTCGCAGTGGTAAGGTTATTGAAAAACCCTCTCTTGAACCTTATCAGAAAGATGATGAGTTAATTTCTGAGGGTAAGGAAGGGGTTGAATCTGAAAATTGCAAAGAAAAGATTGTTTCTCCGCCAGCACTTCCATTTCCTCAAGCCATGACAAAATAAAGGAAAGTCAATCAATATACCTTTGCTGGATGCTATTAAACAGGTTCCTTCCTATGCTAAATTTTTGAAAGATCTATGCACTGTGAAGAGGAAATTGAATGTGAAAAAGAAAGTCTTTCTAGCTAAACAAGTAAGTGTTATTCTTCAGAATAATAATGCTTTGAAATATAAAGACCCTGGTTGTCCTACAATTTCTTACTTTATTGGAGAGCATAAAATTGAAAGAGCCTTACTTGATCTCAGTGCTAGTGTGAATTTACTTTCATATTCAGTTTTTCAGAGTCTCAATTTAGGTGAGTTAAAACCAACTTCTATAACTCTTTTACTTGCCAATAGATCTATAAAAATGCCTAGAAGAATAGTCAAATATGTGTTAGTACAAGTCGATAAATTCATTTATCTTGTGGATTTTGTTGTCTTGGACACACAACTTGTTGAAGCATGTAATTCATTTCCTGTTATTTTAGGATGTTTGTTTCTGCAACTTCTAACGCATTGATTAATTGTAGGAATGGACTAATGAAGCTATCATTTGGAAACATGACATTCGAGATGAATATTTTCAACATTTGCAAGCAACCTGGAGATGATATGATTTATAAGAAGTAGATCATATTGATGAATTAGTTTATGATCAACTTGAATCTACTTTAAGTAGAAATGAGTTGGAGGAATCTGAAGATTTGCAAATGGTTTATTCTGAGGAAGAAATCATGGATGAAAAACGCACCAAAAATATTGATGTTGATCTTTTGTCAAAAATGACAACAAATTCGACATCTGACATCACACCAATCGATGATTACTTTCCAAACGAATCCTTACTTTCTCTTAGTCCAATGCTTGGTATGATAAAAATATCAATTTTCTTGCTCTAGGAGATTTGCCAGCTGATTGGAGTACCCAAGATAAAGAAATGTTTTTGAAAGAAGTGAAGAACTTTTATTGTGATGACCCTAACTTATTCAAATATTGTCCTGATCAAATATTTCAAAGATTCATTTTCGACAATGAGGTAAGTAGTGTCATTAAACTTTGTCATTCTGAAGCATGTGGAAGTTATTTCTCGTCAAAAAAGACAGCTGCAAAAATCTTTCAAAATGGATTTTATTGGCCCACCATGTTCAAGGATACGCATGCATTCTGCAAAACTTATGAAAATTGTCAAAAGATTGATACTAGTCAAAAGGTTTTGTTTTATAATTCTCAACTCTATTCATTACCTAGAGAGCTAAGATCAAGATGAAACAATCCTTATGGGGCCTATGATATTGAGAATTCAATGAATGACAATGTTTTTAAGGAAAATGGACATCGTTGGAAAGCTTACTTTGATAATTTTCCTAGTGAAAATGAATCAACTGGTTTGAATGATCTTGTAGATAAAAGTTGATTATTTTTTTTTCTTCCATTATTTTTGTGTTTTTTTTAGTGATTTTTGCTAGTTTCTCTCACCACTGTCAAATGATGAATAACGGTACTCCGTGACTTAAGTCAGTTCTTTCAATTTTCCACAATAACTGATATTTGTGTATATATTTGTGCAATTCTTTGAATCTCTCTTCCAAAAATGGACACTAATCTTGAAAAATTGAAAAAGTATTTTCCTGCTCTACCTCAAAATGTAATTACAAAAATTTACCGTGCTAGATGTGCAAGATTGAGATTGTTAATGAATCATGGAATTCCTGAAGATATTCGCTGGTTGATTGAAGCAAAGGTCTGATTATCAGATGAGTCCTCTAATTCCTGAAGATATTCGCTGGTTGATTGAAGCAAAGGTCTGATTATCAGATGAGTCCTCTAATTCCTGAAGATATTCGCTGGTTGATTGAAGCAAAGGTCTGATTATCAGATGAGTCCTCTAATTCCTGAAGATATTCGCTGGTTGATTGAAGCAAAGGTCTGATTATCAGATGAGTCCTTAATTACCTTAATTCCTGAAGATATTCGCTGGTTGATTGAAGCAAAGCTCGTTACATGGGTTAAAGATGCATGGTGTTTTAAATTATATGTATATATATTAAAAAAAAAAAGAAAAAAAAATGAAGAAGACAAAAATAATAATCTCAACCTAAGGAAGTTAACATTAAACATTAGAACAAAAATTTTATTTTCGTCCAAGAAAAACCCCATAATTATGTGTTGATACATTGTACACAAAAGAAAGATTTATTAATATTTTGTTAAGAGGTATTGAGCAGATATATAAATTTAATGAGAGTTTGTTTATCTAGATAGATTAATGGAAGTTGAATGATGACTACCTTGCTTTGTGTAATTTGCAAAGTAATTTTCTATTTTCACACTTTGATTACTAAGGATTAGTAATAAGCTAGTTGGGGGGTGTGATTAATACTTAAAATTGTATTTTTATCAAGGTTTTATATCATTATTTTGCACTTGAAGTATCAATAACTCCTTAACCAAAGCATGTTTTATAATAATATATCTAATAATATAAGATACCTTTAATTTATAGTAAATATTCATTTTAAATGTAGGCCTATCACACAAATGAAAGGATTGATTGATGAATTTAAGAACTGAAATTGAAAGGACAAGGAGATGGCCAAACTTAGAAAAGAGATGTCGGTGCAGTCCAAACCGGAACACTGTTCAGTAATTGGATCATATCTACAGTTGTAGATCTTAGATTTAGGTTACTTTATATAGCTGAAAAGGTAAGACATAGGCCTACAACTTTCATATGGAGCCCAAGATCTAAAAACATCATTTTCAAATCCAAATTGGAGCAACAATAAAGAAGCCCAAATCTGTCTTCCAGCTTGAGCACTGTTCAGTATTTGGGTCATTTTCAAGTCCAAATTGTAGCAACAACAAAGAAGTCTGAATTTGTCTTCCAGCCCGAGCACTGTTCAGTATTTAGCCCATATCTAGAGTTCTATAAGTCCAAATGAGGTGAAGTTTTTACACAAGAAAGCTAAGACAATTGCCTACAGCTTTCATGTTTTCATGTGGCTCCAATTTTGATGTTATCAATGACATTTTAGGCAGACAAGAGAAAATAAGGATTATCCCTAAGTCAAGAATTGGTCACCCACTCATCAATTAGTCATCAAATCAATAGTTCCCAATTTTG
>NW_011503474.1:4066-4244 GCF_000495115.2 Populus euphratica
TTGCTTTCTCTCTTTGTATTTTTTGTAATGCTTATGCTTTGCTTTCATTATTATTAAGTTTATGCCTTTCATTTCCTTTCATTTACTTAGTTAACTTTAATCTTATTTATATTCTTATTTTGTTTATTTATTTTTCTTTCTTTCATTATGTATAGCTAAGTTTATTATGTCAAGGGGA
>NW_011503474.1:4388-4661 GCF_000495115.2 Populus euphratica
GTATTTGTTATCTTGTTCACTCTTTAATACTTTGTTTGTTAAATGACTAATCTTGATTTATGTTGTATAACAATTGGTACAACAAATGCTTGGCACTTTCATAGCCCATACTGTATGATATAACCGACATCTGAGCTATGATAGGAACTTGATTTGTTGTTAACATAAGTTATAATCATGAATGCTTGATGACACGACGAAAAGATTGATGTCTTCTCCCAAGTGCAGGAGTGTCAAAGTAATAAATAACCCGGCAAGACCGGGGTCGAACCA
>NW_011503474.1:4758-10438 GCF_000495115.2 Populus euphratica
TTGTACAAATTATAATAGCAATAATAACAACAACAACAACAATAACAACAACAACTATAATAATAATAATACTAGTAGTAGTAGTAGTAGTAGTAGTAATAATAATAATAATAAAGAAAGAGAAGAAGAAGAAGATGATAAGAACTTAGAGATGGAAAATTAATGTAAGGATTAAACAATAATAATAACAAATGTCAAGGTTAGAGGTTCCACTAATGGTATGCCAAACAAGTATAGTATAAAATCTTATTATTCAATTGGAAACCACACACAAAGGAGGTTCCAATCAGATTATAAATTGTTAACATGATTACATTAGTCATCTTATTCATTTAATGCTAATACTTGTAAATTTCGTCAAGCATTCATGATTATAACTTATGTTAACAACAAATCAAGTTCCTTTCATAGCTCAGGTATCGGTTATACCATACAGAATGGGCTATGAAAGTACCAAGCATTTGTTGTACCAAGTGTTATACAACATAAATCAAAATTAGTCATTTAACAAGCAAAGTATTAAAGAGTGAACAAGATAAGAAATACAAAACATGTTAGTATCAAACATTAAAGTCCATATTGAGTTTACACTATACTTATTCTTACACCATTAGTGTAACCTTTTCACCTTGACATAATAAACTTAGCTAAACATAATAAAAGAAAGAAAAATAAATAAACAAAATAAGAACATAAATAGGATAAAAGTTAACTAAGGAAATGAAAGGCATAAACTTGATATTAATGAAAGCAAAGCATAAACATTACAAAAAATACAAAGAGAGAAAGGAAGAGCATGATCTTGATCTGAAAACCAAGATGCCTAAATACATGGCAAATGCCTCCTTTTATAGGCCAAAATTGGGAACTATTGATTACTTGATCTGGAAATCAAGATGCCTAAATGCATGGCAAATGCCTCCTTTTATAGGCCAAAATTGGGAACTATTGATTTCATGACTAATTGATGAGTGGGTGGCCAACTCTTGACTTGGTGACAATCCTTATCTTCTCTTGTCTGCCCAAAACGTCATTGATAACATCAAAATTGGAGCCACTTGAAAACATGAAAGTTGTAGGCAATTGTTTCATCTTTCTGGTGTAAACAATTCAGCTTATTTGGACTTCTAGAACTCCAGATATGGCCAAAATACTGAACAGTGCTCGGGCTGGAAGACAAATTCAGACTTCTTTATTGTTGCTACAATTTGGACTTGAAAATGATATTTTTAGATCTTGGGCTCCATATGAAAGTTGTAGGCCTATGTCTTACCTTTCCATCCATATAAATTGGACCTAAATCTGAGATATATAGCTCTAGATATGACCCAATTACCGAACAGTGTTCCGGTTTGGATTGCTCATATAAAGTAGACCTAAATCTAAGATCTATAGCTCTAGATATGATCCAATTACCAAACAGTGTTCTGATTTGGATTGCACTGACATCTCTTTTCTAATTTTGGTCATCTTTTTGCCCTTACAATTTAAGTTCTTAAAGTAATCAATCAATCCTTTCATTTATGTGATAGACCTACATTTGAAATGAACATTTACCACAAATTAAAGGTATCTTATATTATTAGATATATTATTATAAAACATGCTTTAGTTAAGGAGTTATTGATACTTCAAGTGCAAAATGATGATATAAAACCATGATAAAAATGCACTTTTAAGTACTAATCACTTGACGAGATTTACAAGTATTAGCATTAATGGAATAAGATGACTAATGTAATCATGTTAACAATTTATAATCTAATTGGAACCTCCCTTGTGTATGGTTTCAAATTGAATAATAAGAGTTTATATTATACTTGTTTGACATACCATTAGTGGAACCTCTAACCTTGACATTTGCTATTATTATTGTTTAATCCTTACATTAAAATTCCATCTCGAAGTTCTTATCATCATCTTCTTCTTCTTCTCTTTTTTTTTATTATTATTATTATTACTACTACTACTACTATTATTATTATTATTGTTGTTGTTGTTGTTGTGGTTACTATTGTTGTTATTTATAATTTGTACAATTAATCTCTCTGTGGTTTGACCCCGGTTTTACCGGGTTATTTATTACTTCGATACTCTTGCAATTGGAAAAAGACATCAATATTTTCGTCGTGTTAATTCTCCCCTCATTCACAAATTCAAAACGGCTATTCAAGGATGGATGGGAAAGCATCTTACTCATGCAGGTAGACTGGAGCTTATCAAATCACTTTTACATGGTATGGTGAAATTTTGGGTTAGTATTTTTCCTATACCACGAGCTGTTATCAGGCAAATCACTTGCATTTGCCGAAAATTCCTGTGGACAGCAGATTTCTGCCGGAGTAAGTCTGCTCTTGTGACTTGGAAAACTGTATGTTTACCGAAAAATGAAGGAGGCCTGGGATTACTTGATATTCAAGCTTGTAGCAGGATTCCATATGGATTAGTCGGTTACATCACTTTTATCTTCAAACGCACTCTATCTGGAACGCTCAGAGCCGAAAGACTTCCTCCCCACTGTGGAAATCCATTATTCTTCTAAAAGATCATCTCGTCGGGGCCTACAGAGGACACTCACAGGTTATTGATTTAATGACAGATTGGGAACGGAGAGGAGGAGGGTTCACTTCAAATGCTTACGCCTCACTCAGGCCTCAAGGTTCAGCCGTCCCCTGGGAGAAGACAGTTTGGGAACAATGGTCCCTTCCCAGATACAATTTCATATTATGGCTTGCTATGCTAGGGAAGCTCCGAACTAGAGATCGGCTGAGATTCATTCATACCGACACATTCTGTATCTTTTGTAGGCAGGAAGAGGAGAACCATCAGCATCTGTTCTTTGGCTGCACCTGGACATCCTCCTTGTGGAACAAAACTAAAGACTGGCTGAGAATAAACAGGTGCATGACCACCTTAAAGAGTGCTGTGCGAGGAGTTTGTCTCAGCATGATAGTTTACTTGATATGGGAAGAAAGGAACAAGAGAATATTTGAGGGGAAGAGTGCCCTTCCTGCACTAGTCTTTCAAAAATTTCAAATCCTCTTCTTCATGGTACTTCATTTCCATGAGAAAAATCATTTTCTCATCAACGTTGCCTGGTGATTCCTCGGAAAGATGAGACAACAAATTGTCGTGGTCAGTTATTTCCTTTGACTAAGAACTTCTACTGTTGCCAATGCATGGTCCTTCGTGGCCTTGCATGATCTTTCGCCCTAAGCTTTTTCTGGCAGGGGCTGTTTTGGGTGGTTTTGTGGTGGCTTGCAGCCTAATGACTATGGATATAATGGTGTTCTACAAATGCTGTGTGTTTTTTCTGCATGTGCATGCAGGAATCTTACATAGAATGCATTAAGGAAATTGAGCATTTATTATGGATGGGAGGGAGCGCCCCTGATTGGCTATTTACTTCACCGGTGTGCTGAAACAAATATTCTGCATGAACTTGTATGTGTTTTGATTGGCTGGAGCTACAGTGTGCTGGACGTGCATGAATCCTCGTTTCTGCATAGGTGG
This sequence comes from Populus euphratica, assembly GCF_000495115.2. NCBI lineage: Eukaryota > Viridiplantae > Streptophyta > Magnoliopsida > Malpighiales > Salicaceae > Populus > Populus euphratica. Next base: position 8,272 of record NW_011503474.1, read on the forward strand.
AGCAGCTGTCCACTGTTCTTGGCTGTTAGTGATGTAATTTATTTTGGCTGTAATTTGGATGGTCCTCCTCTCTGCATGGTGCTTTTGGTGTCGCCTTGCTGAGCTGATGGGATGTAATTTCTGGTTTGTGCTTTCGGCAATTTGGATGGGTGGGAGCTTCTGATTGGCTATGCTTTGTTCTCTGAACGTGATGATGAAGGGGCTCTGCATGCTCTTGCATGCTCGTGCATGTGGCCTTATTTGCTTGGTGATTTTTCTGGCTAATCTATAGACATCTCTCTTCATCCTCTAGCGTTCACTGTTCCTTGTATCTACATGAATGAGCTGTTGCCTCCTGTTTTTGGCTGCTAGTATATTAATGTGTTCTGGCTGGGTTGTCTCTGTCTCTCTAAGGATGCCTTTCTACGTCTCTGCATGGATGGGCATGCTTTGCATGGATGGCTGGTAATTGTGTCTATATGGATGGCCGAAAGTTCTTCATCCCTGCATGATAAGCGTTGGCAATTGCCTCCGTTATGGATGATGGTTCGTCTCTGCATGGATGAGATACTTCTTTGTTTTTTGCTTGGATGGCTAGTAGCTACGCTGCTCCTGCTGCATGGAGGAGTCATCGTCTGCTGCTGCTCTTGGCTAGTAGTTATAATTTGCTGTGGCCGTTTCCTGGATTTTATTTGGTTGCGGTTTGTTGTTATTCAGGTGTTTTCTTAGATGGTTCCAAGGGGAACCCTTTGTCTTATCTATCTGTATATATTTTCTTTGTTTTTGCTGTTTTTTCAGCATTGTTACTTTTGATTTATAATAAATTCTTACATTTAATCCAAAAAAAGAAGAAGCTCTCTTACATGTGGACTTATTTGCCTGGTAATTTAACTGCTGGCTGCCTCTCATGCTTCTTTTCTTACTCCAGTCTCTGATTTGGACATCAAGAATGTATTATTTGCCATTGATGATGCTAAAGCTCCTGGGCCTAATGGATACTCACACTATTAAAAAATGTAGTCATTAGCAACGGACTACTCCGTTGCAAATAATACTAAAATCCATTGCTAACACAATTTAGCAATAGAATCAGCAACGACAAATTTCGGATGCAGATTTGTCGTTGCTGATTTTTTAGCAACGGATATATCCGTTGCTGATTTCCCAGCAACGGAAATTCCGTTGCTTACAATAAGCAATGGATAATCCATTGCAATTTTAGCAACGTATTTTCAGCAATGGAAATTCTGTTGCTCATTTTGGGAATTTGTTGAGTATATTAATTTTATTAAATTAATTTTATTTATTTATTGAAATGATTTTTAATTTGTTTAATTAATTATTTATAGATATTTTGAAAGTTGTAGAATATATATAACCAACATAAATTAATTTTAAAAATAATTGTATAACTAATAAAAAATAAAATAAAAATAATATTCATATTATAAAAATTTAGTCAAACTTGCATTAATACAATTATGTCGAAATACAATTAAAAAAAAAAACAATAAAAGATACAATCATGGTGGTGGTTGCGAAGACGAACCATGATATTGGGGATCGACACAAGATTGATCAGGATATAGTAATCGAGGTGTAGGTCGATAAAGTGGTTGAGATGTGGGACCCATAGGTGTCATTATCTGGGGAGCCATAGGTGAAGGCATACCTTGGCCAATATTTGATGTCCCACCACGGTATCCAAGATTGTTCACAAAATATTCTTGCATAGAATCCATCTGCCGTTTCATTTTAAGAATAAAATCATCTTTTCTCTTTATCTCCTCTTCTTTATCCTTTATCTCTTGTTGCAACGCTCGATACGATGAATTGGGATATGATGACTCCACCGAGTAGGAATGTGATGAAGAACTTGTACTAACTATAGATTTTGGCATACGAGGTGCACCATATACCCTACCCTTTGTAACTCCTCCTGAAGCCACACACCAAGCTGCTCCATCAAATGAATGATGATTTTCTCGATTAGTTCCATACTTTGAAATCATCTCCTTTTTATAATTCTCCTACAAATAAAATACATGCATCAATAAATTCATTTGAATGTTAAATAATACTTAAGTTATATTAAGAAATAATCAAATAAAAATACATACAACTGATTAGTACTTAAAAGTGCATTTTTATCATGGTTTTATATCATCATTTTGCTCTTGAAATATCA
>NW_011503519.1:0-6049 GCF_000495115.2 Populus euphratica
AGGCATGATTTTTGAATAAAATTGAATAATCTCTTTAATATAAATGTAAAGTAAGCTAAACACAAATATATGTTCCTTTTGTAACATTTTGATCTATAATTACTAAAAAAGTAATGATACTATAATATTGAAATTACTTAAATTTGAACACCATTTCGATCTCTTATATCTCATAAGTATCAAGCTTTTTCCATTAACACACCTCTTACCAGTTTTCAATCTCTTTCTCTTCCAAATTATTTATAGTGAGATTAATAAATATTTTATTTAGGTTTTTTAATTCATCAATAGACTATATTACATAAGATGGATGAAGAAAGGTATTATAAATAAGTGGAACATCGACCTTTAATTATTAAGATAATGTCTTTTAGTTTAAACTATGATTTTTTTATATTTCCTTTCTGCCATTCTTAAGCAATCATTTTTACTTACTTAAAACTCAAGTCAAACCACTAATTGATATATTTCAACTTCATAATGTTTAAGCTATAATCTTTAGCTTTCTCAATATTGTATTCCCAAGCACCAAATAAGTATACACAACCTCGAAGGCATAAAGATCTTCATCGTAACTTCCTTCGACTTATATGTAAGACACTAACACATTCTTCCTCCATCTATTCTATTTTTATAGTCACTAGGTTTCTATTGACCATATATTTAAGCTTTCGATGTAAAGATAATGTCACAACTCTTGCAACATGAATTTAAGATCAACATAACAACATGTTATAAAAAGACTACTATCAATTACTTATAAGGTAACCTACAACTATTATGGTCCAATGACCAAATCTATAGCGATGTCACCAATCACTTAGGTTAAGGAATCATCATAAACCATTGCAATCATATTGTTGGGATATATATGTGATGCATTAATTGATAAACCATCCAATATTTGCCTTGAAAGCAAATTAAGATGTGATGTTTTTTTTGTTCTAAAATAAAACACATAATTTCTTTTAAGGCTAAAATGCATTGTTTTACCTTATCAAAATAACATCATTTTGGCTTAAACAAGGTTTTTATGTCTTTCAAAGTTATCCCTTAATATATTTGTCTTTTTTTTAATTTAATCCTTGGTTCTTTATTTTTTAGTGGTCAATTTCAACCTTTTTATCAATATTTCTTCTCAATTTAATCCATTATAGTATTCAAATGATCCTTCAATTTCTTCATTTATTCCATTTCAATCCTTAACTTCCTAATTAACAACTTTTTAGCTAATTTAAGCATTTATCTCAATATTCCTTCTCAACTCCATCCTTAATTTTCAACTTTTTTGTTAATTGTTTTTTCTTTTTTAGTGTATTTGAGAGGGGTAAAAAATTAGGTTATGACATATATCACATTTAATTTGATAGTTGAATTTAGGTTCCATCCAAAAGACTTAACCTTATGATGGATGAATTATTCTTAATCTTTTATAGTTTTTTTGTATTTATTTAACATGAGATATATTTATTAACATTCATTTTCATTTGCAATCTATTTTTTTATTTTGTCAAATTGAATAGGGTTTTAGGATTTTTTGATGAAATGTTAAAATTCTTTGAAGATTTGGTGTTATATATGTTAAAGAATCAATTTAATTCTACAACTTAAAGCTATTAGGTGATGTATAAATTATATATATATATATATATAAGTACGTGCAATCTCATGTCACTTATTTAGCTCAAACATAAAATATAAGAAAATAAACTTGATATTGACTATTATGACCCTAAATTTCATTAATCACCTTAATCAACATCCTTAAATTTGGTTCCCACCAAGCAGAACAAATCCACCCTACATTTTCTAATCAAGTTTCTAGACTTCCTTTTCTATTGATACCTACTAGTTTCTCTAGGATTCAAACAAATTAGTCAAATGATGATATTCAAATAAATAATACTTGCATTCTTCTTTTAAGTATTAACACTACTAGAACATCGAGAAAAAACAACAAAAACACGAATGGATAATATTTCATCATTGTTTACTAATAATAATTGCAACTAAAAATTTTTCTTAATATTTTTTTTATAAAAACAAATAAAACATATCATCAACAATTTCATTGGCATTGTTGATGTGATAAATTGCCAAAGAAAATTCTATTAGTGATTTTAAAATAAATTAAAACCTAGCAGTGCCTCTCCTCTCCCCGTTTCTTCCTTTCTATGTAATTAAAATAACAACCTTCTATCTTTTATTTCATCAATATCGATAGCCCCCCACAAATTCAGCCTGCCAACCATTGGCACTAACCAACCTTTATCAAGTAGTTTTATCTGCCCTTCCTTAATTCCATTTCTTGTCAAGCTTTACTTCACCAAGTAAGCAAACCCATCCATTTTTATTGTAACCCATTTATGTTTTAATTAAGTCAATTTATTGAAATTTATGTGTAATATTCCTAGCTTGCTTATATATTTAAGTGTTTTACTTCTTTTATATTAATTATAATTTTATTATATTAATGCATTATTTGTATTTTAAAATTTGTTTAGGATTTATACGAAATTGATTTAATTTATCACTTGACGAAATTGAGTGTTATTTTATAAATTAGGTATGTTATAATTGACCAAATGATGGGTAATTTAATAGGTACCAATTATTTGTGTTTTTTTTTATCAATTTTGTGGTTAAGTTGGAAAATTAGGGAAAATTGATTTTGCATTAAATTGATAAGAATTTAAAGGTATTAATTTAGGTTGAATAAGTTTGAATTGAATAAAATGATGGAAAATTAGTTGAGTCCCAATTAATTTTAGTCAATTATAGATTTTATTATAAATTTAAAGAAAATAAATTAATAAGTAATTTATAGTAATCAAGGTATTAATTGATATTATTATTTATTAATGATAGTATGATATAAAAATTTATGATGTTTATGATATAGATAGTGAAGGTGATAGTAGTAATTATGATGATAATATTTTTAATGATAGTTATAGTAACAGTATTGATAATAGTGATGTGTTTGTTATGGTCATGATGATATTGGTAATGATTATGATGTGATAACTAGCAGTGGTGGTAGTATAGTAGTAATAATGAATATTGATATTAGTTATTATTTTGATGATAAAGAGGTAGAAACATAATTAAGTGATGATAAAATGATAATGATGATGGTGTGGTGGTGGTTGTTATTGTGATAATGATATTAGTACTACTAAAGATAGTTAAAATTGTTAAATGATGATGTATTATGAGTAAATAGGTTAATTAAATTTCATTTTTAATAAACAATTAAACTTATATTTGATAACATGTTTCAACTTATGAATTTTGTTCATTATTTCCTTGAAGATATTTGGATGACTTAACCGCTAAGAATAACAAATTAAGATTCCTTATTCAATAGATCCCATTTCAAGCAAATGGATAAAACATCGATATGCTGAGCTCTTGATGTAATGTTTTTGCCTTATAATGTTAATTTTTTAGTTATTTGAATGTATTATTAATTTATCTTTTTTTCTCCTTAAATATATGTGTATGGAATTCTATCTATCTCATTGTTATATAATATTTTTATGAATTTGCTACTTAAAATCTTTCAATTGTGAATAGTCAAAGATATATATAATCCATTTAACATTATTTAGATGAAAAGTTCCTCGTATATCTTAAATCTTTGTTGGGTTTTTTTTAATTTTTAGAGATTTTTTATGTTGTGATTATGGGTTTATTGTAAGCAACTATTGCTTTTGAGATCATAACATATAAAAAAATAAAAAATAAAATTATGAAATATTCTTTCTAGTACCAATGGAATAGAAAGCCTTAATGAAGAAGTTTTTTTATGATGATATTTTGTTATTTATTTCTTCAATATTAACAAATACCAATGAAATCTTCACTACATACAAACAAAATATTATATCCACATTTTTTAATTTTATTAGTGTAATAAAATTACTTCTTTTTTTCTAAAAAAAAAGAGTCCGAGTTATATGGGTGTTTTAGAGCTCTTTTATGCATGCCTCAATTAAAATTACTTTGAATTTATATTCATAGAATGGTTCCAAATTTGAATACAACCTTGAACTGGACATCCATGATAAGAGAACATATTTTTATTTCTTTCTTGATTTTTAGATGTGAAAACTATAAGCCACTGATTACAAGCTTACAACTACAAGCTTATTGGTTATTGCCTAGAAATTATTACCAAGCTATTTGCCCATAAGTTATCAGCCTAGGATTAAAGTTCACTGATAGACTTAAAGACCCCGCAAGCTTTGATAATTGTATAGCAATTATTGTTTGTTGATTTGTTGTTGTTCCTTCCCACTTTACATTATTTTTTAAATAGGAAAGCTCAAGGTAACTTTCATGAATTATCCACTCACCTCTAAGTAACTGTTCACTCATTTTATTTCATTTATTATTTTACATATGTTGCACTAAGTAGACTCGTTTTACTTTTCTTTTAAGACCCATGTTAGTATCATTTACCCAAAACTACTCAGACCGGCTTCTTTAGTCTATTAATTTATCTTTGAGGTAACCCATCATTTACATAAATGACTTGATTCATAGTTTACAACTCTTTGATGAATTTTTTTAGATTAACATGGATGTCGGTATTTTTTAATGAATTTTAATAAATAACAATGAGAGTTTTATAAAAAAAAAAATACGAAAGTTCTTAAAGTGGCTTAGGAAAGAGTAAAACTGACTATGGTGTCAAGTTTTACAGGTTTTCAGAGGATGTAGTTTGCAATACTCGAAGACAAAGTTATGAGAGAGGTATTGAAACATCAAACGTCATACATGAGTGGTCCATAATACAGGGCTTTCATGTAATTGCATTAAAATAAGCTTTGATTGATTTCTATATAAAGGCACATGAGGAGCACCCCAATACCACAAAGCAGTTGCATTTCTAAAGTACTATCCGTCTTCTCAATCCACTTCACACAATGTCGAGTATCAATTTGGCAGTACTGCTGGTGCTTGGGCTGCTGTTGGTTACGGCACAGCAGTCCATGCAGATGAGTTTGAGAAACCCTACAGCTGAGATTGAGACAAGCAATTGCAAAATTGCATTCCTTCGCTTAGGCCTTGTTTTTACTTCTGATAACAACGAGAAGGCCCTTCTAGACTCTGGTCTTTATGAGGCTGACAGTGAAAATCCTTCTGTTGACATTGCCGGAAGAAGGTTCCATATTGGAACACTTAACAATAGCCTTATTATATATGTTAAGACCGGCAGTCACTCAGTAAGATTAATTCTATCTTAATTTATTTTTAGCTATGATCCATTTCGTTTAATTTCCATGATTCCATTTTTATCGTTTGTAGATGTAGTATATGGATGTTACTCTTTATTTTTTAATTTCGTCATTGCAAAATTATATATACAAAAAATTATCTATGACCTAATTTTTTTGATCATTTACATTAGTTCATATCGTACGACTTAAGATACAAGCTTCTTTTCCCTCTCTCTTTTGTTAACAAAAGATACTTGCATCCTTTTTGTTTCAAAAATTTTACATGACAGGTAAATGTGGCTACAGCTGTGCAAATTCTCTTACTTCGATTTCGTACTTCGGGAATCATCTTCTTTGGAAGTTCTGGAAGTCTTGATGAGAAGATATTGGTTCCAGGTGATGTTGCTGTGCCGAAGGCTGTTGCCTTCACAGGAGTTTGGGATTGGAAGGTGCGTAAGGCCTTTGCTATTATTTATTGTTTTCGTTTTAAAACTTGTTTTTTTTTTTTTTGTTTTTTTTTCTTTCAATGACGTGAAAACCGACAATCTATACGCAAAATATTTGAAAGCCAAAAATAATGGTAATTCATTCGCCTTTTTTCTTCTATATCGTACAGAAATTCCGATCGGAGGAAGGTAAACTGGTATTTGGAGATTTCAATTATCCAGAGAATGGAGAGAACTTGCTGGGGACTGTAGAGTATCAGAAAATTAACATGTTCTCTCCACATGAAGCAGCCAAGGAAGTTTTCTGGCTTCCCATCACCACATCCTGGTATAATGCTGCCACTGAAGCGCTCAAGGTTTGTCAATCTCAGAATA
>NW_011503519.1:6114-10071 GCF_000495115.2 Populus euphratica
CAATGCTATTCTGGTAAATGCCTGCCCGGAAAACCCAAAGTTGTCTTTGGATCGAAGGGTTCTACTTCTGATTTTTACGTTCGAAATAAAGCCTACGGAGACTTCCTTAACGATAATTTTGGTGCAACAACTGCCGATACAGCAAGTGCTTCCGTAGCTTTGGTTAGTAAAAAAACATCTATGAGCTCAAAATTTTGTGTTTCTTCTTCTTCCTGAGATGCCTCTTAGCTAGGAAGCTACGCATGATTAGTTTGGTTAACGAATTTGTTTGTGTCCCAATTTGCAGACATCTTTGTCAAATGAAAAGCTCTTCGTGGTGTTCCAAGGTGTTTCAAATGTAGCTGGTGAAACAAATTCAGAGTCGGGAATTAGCTATTTAGCCTCCTACAACGCCTTCCTTGCTGCCACCAAGTTCATTAATTCAATTCCTACGCCACGACTTGCTTGCGAGTGATGAGACGATGAATGTCCTTGTGAGTCTCTTGAGTTGTATGATAAAAAAGGATGCCCTACTGTACTAGAATAAATTATATGTTATAAATGGCCTCCTAATTTAAATAAACTGGGGTGTATATCATCCACATGTACGTACGTTCCTTTTTGGATGAAATATATGGGCGTACTTATGCTTGCAGTTTTTGTCATGCTAGATCTAATTATATGTAACAAAAGGATGTACAGAATAGTTAGTGTTCATGCAAAAGCACGTACCCGGCTAGGAAACAGCAAAGGGATAAAATGGCCTCTGGAATCCAGAGTTAAAAGCTCATTACCAGTTGCAGTATCAGGGTGTTTACAGCCCTAGCATATAAGAATTCCTCGAACACTTCTGTTTTCCTGACACCGTAAATTTCTGTCTAATAGAGAAGGAGGCCGGTATCTAAACTTTTTTTTAAAAAAAAAAATACAGAAATTTAATTCTTTTTTTAAAAAAAAAAAAACCCAAGAAAGAAGGTAACGATGCAGAAATGAATACACATGAATGAAGAATTCTATTTTAACAGTCTTTCATATGAAGCCACCATGAACTTCACATTGTGCCCATTTCATATCATCCCATCTAAGTCAGATTTTATTTTCAATACCCAAAATGAAAGTATAAGAATAAAAGTTAAGCATAATAGAAAGAAAAAGTACTCAATCAATTGTAACAGAAAATAGATTTTCAGATTGAAAATAGTCATTTACATTATACATATTTTCAAATGATTTCTCAGACATTTTATATATCTAGATTGCGAGCTCAGATATACAAAACAGATTTTTTTTGTTATATAATTATTCAAAATAAAAAATTTATTTGATTAAAAATAAATATAAAACAAGTTTTATAACCTGAAACAGACAACCAAAACAAAAATTTAAGTGTTTCAATGTTACCAAAAAAAAAAAAGGTACCCTTTTATTTTCAAATCAAGTGATGAACACAGAATTAAGTGTTGTCGGCTATGAAACCTTATTGGAGGGGGGAAGAAACAAAAGCGTTTAAGTATAAACTCACAAGAGTAAAAACAAAAACATATAAATTGAATATTGCAAAATAAGAAATAAATATGAAGGCATAAAACATATATACAAGGGAAAAAAAAGAAAAAAAGAAAAAGAAAAATACTATCAGTTTTGGCAGCAACTACATTAATAAGGTGCGGAAACATGGCGCAGCAAAAGAATGGTGAGAACAGCTGGATGGATAATGATACGTTTTTTATGTTATTTTAGCATGTGTTTGAATATGTTACTGTGATTATTTTCAAACTAATTTTTATTTAAAAATATATTAAAATAATATTTTTTATTTTAAAAAATTATTTTTAATATAAAGTATGAAGATAATTTAAAAATATTAAAAAACATTAATTTTTTAAATCTTTTAAAATATAGGACCACAATTCCAAACGGTGGAGTCCTTTATTTGATTTTTTAAAAGGGCATATCACGAGGATATTCTTTTCTTTGGCACATCAACGGGAGCCCACATATAATAAAGAAAGAAAATTCCACCTTATACCTCCTCCATCATCCTAGGTTTTTTTTCAGTCAGGTTTTTCTCTTTTTTTTACAGACACCCATGAATTTGTATGTCGGGGGAAATGCGTGATGTCTGTTGTCGGAATTCATTCAATCAAGTTGTGTCCGACAAAGACTCCACAGCAGTTTAGAACCGTCAAAATAACCAATGAAAAAACAAAACGCAGCAATGAGACGATGGGGACATTGACAATGCATGCTCGAGAGACAGCATCGCTGTGAAACGAATTATTATTATATTAGGGCCTAATGTAGAATATTTTACGATAAAAAAAATTCCTAGTTTTTCTGTGTTTAATTTTAGAAAACAAAATTCAAAAAAATCTTTATTTATATTTATATTTATAAAATATTTTATATATTAATAAAACATATTCAATTCATGATATTCTATAAAATATTTTACTAATAATAACTTACTTTTAATATCATTCTATTATTTCAATTACCATCTTTTCTTTCTCTTCTATCACCACCGTCATCTTTTTTATCATCACATCATTGTCTCCTATCAAACCATCACCATGACTGATTTTTACTCTCTTTTTTTAAACTTTCACTATTAATATAGATAGAGATGCACTGTGCATGTTAAGTTACACGTGATTCAACCCTCTTTCCTTTTTTTAAATATTTATTTATTTTAATTATTGATTGTTGTTTAATTTAATTCTTTTATGTTACATGATTTTAAACCTTATAATTTTTTTTGATTCATCTCATTATCTTTTAGATTCATATCATAATCTTTTTGTAGTTGAGTTAATATAAATAAAATTTTTATTTATATACTAGAAGTGAATGAATTATAATATTCACAATAATATTTTAAATATTAACTTCATACAAGTTTTTTTTACCTTTATATCAATGTGAGTAATAAAATTATTATTCATAATAATATTTTGAATATTAATATCTTTTAAATTTTATTATCCTTATATTATAATAAATAATCATTATTACTCCTAATAATATTTTGGATATAAAGTCTTTTTAGGGTTTTTTATTTTTATATTAAAAATAAATAATTTTTTCTTTCCAAAAAAATAAAATATTTTTAAATATAAACCAAATTCTTTTGAAATTTTATAAACTTGCTATGAAATCCATTGCAATATATTTTTTAAAAACAATGCCAAAGAGGTTTTAATTTTCTTTAAAAAAAGATGCTTAGAATAAATTTAGGATTTTTTGCCATTTGCAAAATAAAAGAAGTATTTTTTAGATTTTATTTAGTAAAAAAAAAAATGGCAAAACCAAACAGGGTATAAGTCTTTTTCTTTTTTTTTAACTTGGCACAACTAAGTTGACTTGTTTGGGTTACTTGAAATTTTTGGTTTGATTATAAACCAATCCAAAAATTTGGTTTGACCTGAAAATAAATTAAAATAAAATCACATAAAAAATGAACTAAATTTGCCAAAAGCATGAAAAACTCAAACAACTTGAACAAAATGGATCAAACACACAAAAAAAAAAGAAAAAAAAAGAACACCAAACAAACCCAATAACATATACTCGTATTCAACCAGATTTGGTCAAATAAAAAGTATATATTTGTTGGGAATCATTTAAAGAACGAAAATCTAGCATTCAATCTCTTGGATTTTCACTAAAATTACATGATTTTAGTATAATGAGTTTCAGCTCAAAATCAAAACTCAAGATTTTAAATCTATTTTAAACGTGTTATTTATGTAAATAAACACTAAATTGCTTGTCAATGATACCTAAAAAGTAATTGATCAAAATTTATCTAAATCATGTAGCTGAGGTAATGTTCTTGAGAAAAAAATAAAAATCCTTAAAAAAACAAACCTAATAGCCATAATTTTCAAATTAGACCCAGAATAGATAAACCAAATACGTAAACATGTTAAAAATCATGTAAGGATAAATAATCTAATGTTCATCCACTTTAATTTC
>NW_011500256.1:0-30283 GCF_000495115.2 Populus euphratica
GTACGTCTGTCACTCCCGCGGTGCCTTACCTGCTTACTGGGCTTGCAAGATGTTCAGTGGGCCGTGGGGATTAGTCGTGGTGCGCGTAAGCTGGCCCGGACACCACACGCGTAAATAAAAAAAAATAATAATAATATCATCATCAAAACCATCTAGGTGGTAGCCAAGTGGTAAGGACTTGGGATCAAGGGGTTTGCTCCCTCTGTGGTCTCAGGTTCGAGTCCTTGGTTGCTCATATGATGGCCACTGGAGGCTTACATGGTCGTTAACTTCAGGGCCCGTGGGATTAGTCGTGGTGCGCGCAAGCTGGCCCGGACACCCGCGTTAATCTAAATAATAATAATAATAATAATATCATCATCAAAACCATCTAGGTGGTAGCCAAGTGGTAAGGACTTGGGATCAAGGGGTTTGCTCCCTCTGTGGTCTCAGGTTCGAGTCCTTGGTTGCTCATATGATGGCCACTGGAGGCTTACATGGTCGTTAACTTCAGGGCCCGTGGGATTAGTCGTGGTGCGCGCAAGCTGGCCCGGACACCCACGTTAATCTAAAAAAAAAAAAAAAAAAAAAAAAAAAAAAAAGAGTCTAAATTAACCACATAAAGCCACTTTTAGGGTCCCCACAGGGCCAACTCTCCACTTCACTTGCCACCATTCCCAAAGTGAAAGTGAAAAAAGCAGAGAGATCACAGCATGTTCTATGATTCCATGACCGAAGCACCAGAGGACTCTTACCCTCTTCCGCGCTCTCTCTCTCCAAATCATTCACTTACACATTCACACTCTCATTCTCAAAACATACTGCTACAAGATACCACCATTTATTTTTCTATGTATGGCACTATAAAATAATTCAAAGAAAACCTCTGCCTTTTGTTTTTTGAATCCATGTAAAGAGAAGAGTGGCCCTTCTCTCCTTTATTGTTTTGTTCTGTTGTTTCTTTATCTGGCTTTGCCATCTTTTTGATTTTATTTTTATGGGCTTCTGATCTAACACAGTCGGTCGAGAGAACATGGGGTCTTGGCTTCTGCTTCTTTTCTCTCTTCTTCTTTTCTTTCACGCCTCCTCTGCTCAACTGGGTACCACTCTCCCCCACTCTCTGCGTAATATTTTTTTTTTTATAAGCTATGTAACATGCATATGAGTAGTGTTGTTATATTAGCATCACAATAACTCCATACTTGACTCAACGTTTTCGTTTGTTTTTGTTGTTGATTGCTTTGCTCTTCTTGATTCTATTGAAGATGAGATTCAAAGACGCGAATTTTATTGAGCTATAAGGTTAAGAAGAAGAAAGAAAATGAAAAAGAAAAGAGCTTTGTTTTGGTTTGTCTAGTGTTTTTTTTTTTACATACCGTATATAGGAATGGAATTTGATAGATGTTTTGGTTAGAGACTGGCAAACAAAGAAATTTATGTGGGGTTTTAGTTTTGATGCATTAAATTTTTTGACAAAGCAGCTGCAATTCATAAACTATTTATAGTTTTGATTAAAAATATATATTTATGGCTGGGAGACTTAAATCTTCTTGTTTCTATGTCGTGTCTAGAAGACTGGAATCTCTTCTAATTGGTAAAGTTTTTTCTAATTACCTCTACTTGGAGTTGTTAGATGAAAATCACAACCACCAAGGCAATAAAATTAAAGTAGCAAAATTTGGGGAGATTTAGTCCAGGTTAGAGACATTAGTTGCTTAATAACATGAGTGAGCCGCCCATTTGGTATATACAAGGCTGAGTTATTTGAGTATGGGCGCGTATAGTGCAACTTTTTATTGGTTGCATCTTCACGGAGATGCTGCAACTAGCAACGTATCTGGCACATGAAAATGTAATCAATACTTGAAAAATGCTTAATTCAATTCTGACAGATGTTTGCTTGAATAAGATGTTATGACATGCATGCACACATGTTAGCCTGGGAAGTGAAATAGCAAAATATTGACCAGAATCCCCTCTCTCCGCACTGCATTTGCTTGCTTGTGCGTGTTTCTGGCATGAAAATCCTGTTTCTGTATACGGACAACAATGTGATTTTCTTTTTAACCTAATAATGTGAATATGCTTGAACTAAAACAGGTTTTCTGAGTTTGGACTGTGGTGGCCCGGCAAACTTCACTGATGCACTTGGATTATCATGGACTTCAGATGTTAATTTTATTTATGGAGAAGTAGCAAGCATATCAGTTGCAAATGAGACACGGAAGCAATACACTACAGTGAGACATTTCCCTGCAGATTCCAGGAAGTACTGTTATAGATTGGATGTTACAAGTAGGACGAGATACCTTTTAAGGGCAACATTCTTGTATGGTGACTTTGACAACAATAATGTCTATCCAAAATTTGACATTTCTATTGGGCCAACTCATTGGTCTACCATTGTCATTTCTGATGCTAATACCATAGAATCTATAGAGCTAATATTTCTGGCTACAAGTTCTTCTATCAGTGTATGCCTATCCAATGCTACAACTGGGCAGCCGTTCATATCTACCCTTGAGCTCCGACAATTCAATGGGTCAGTTTATTTTACAGAATTTGAAAACCAGTTTTATCTCAGCGTGTCTGCCAGAATCAATTTTGGTGCTGATAGCGTGGATCCGGTTAGGTATGCTCTAAATATCTGGTTCAAGATGCAACATAATTTAATTTTTACTGATGTACATTTATCTGAATGCTTTTTCAAGCAACATTTGCTTATAATTTGAGATAGAGAATAAAAAAGCACATTAAATTGTACAAACTTAAATGATACACAGAAATACCTCTATTCCTCATAGTTGAAATACTTTATCTCCCAAATTTGTTGCTGCTTCAAGAGTAATATATCAATTTTTCCTTCAGACACAAATCTTTTGACACGTGTACGCGTGCATTAAATAATATAACTTCTTTTTTTCCAGGTATCCTGATGACCCTTATGATAGAATATGGGAGTCAGACTCTGTGAAGAAAGCGAATTATCTAGTTGATGTTGCTGCTGGTACCAAGAAAGTTTCAACTGACATGCCAATTAACGTCAACGTTGATGAAAGGCCTCCTGAGAAAGTGATGCAAACAGCTGTAGTTGGCACAAATGGGTCACTCACGTATCGGTTGAATTTGGATGGTTTTCCTGGTTTTGGGTGGGCTTGCACATACTTTGCTGAAATTGAAGATCTGGATCCCACTGAGACCAGAAAATTCAGGCTGGTACTCCCAGGGTACCCTGATATGAGCAAAGCTGTTGTCAATATTGAAGAAAATGCTCAAGGAAAATACCGTCTCTATGAACCTGGATATACCAACCTATCCCTACCCTTTGTATTATCTTTTAGATTTGGAAAGACTTCCGATTCTTCCAGGGGACCACTTCTGAATGCTATGGAGATAAACAAGTATCTTGAGAAAAATGATGGTTCTCTGGATGGTTAGTAGAACAATATTCCTTGCATGCACTCCTATAATTTTGACTGAACTTTAGCTGAAGACCTGAAGTCTTGGTGTTTTAAACTGTGTTTGAAGCATAAGTTCTGTTAATTTGACATTGCTATTTTCCATTTTTCCATGAAGCAGATTACCAAACACATCACATGTTAATTTGAAAATTTGAAACCTAAAGCGCTTCTGATACTAAATTTGCATGAGGTGCAGGAGATGTTATTTCTGGTGTGATTTTACTCTACTCAACAGCAGATTGGGCACAAGAAGGTGGTGACCCATGCCTCCCAGTTCCATGGTCATGGGTGCAGTGCAACTCTGAAGCAAGGCCAAGGATTGTTAAGCTGTAATGATTTATCTCTTTTATGATTTTATTTTATGCATTTTCAGATCCATTCCTTCATATATCCAAGTTAAGTCCCTCACAGTGTATGAGGAGGATCTTGCATTCATATGGTTGAAATAACTTCTGTGTACCTGGATTGGCAGCTCCTTGTCTAGCAAGAATTTGTCTGGGAGTGTTCCTTCAGACTTGACGAAGTTGACAGGTTTAGTTGAATTGTAAGTTTCCAGCTGCTTATCTTGTGGCTGGATGATGGATTCAATTTCAAGTTACACTGCTGTAATAGCCCCCACATGATCATATCCACTTGTCTTGTGTGCAGATGGCTTGATGGAAATTCATTAACCGGTCCAATTCCTGATTTTACTGGGTGCACAGACTTGGAGATCATGTAATGCTGGATGGATTTTCTTAATCATGGTGTTTAATATTTGTTTTTATTAAAATGTTAACCTAACAAGATGATACATATCTGATAGTCATCTTGAGAACAATCAGTTGACGGGTGAGCTGCCATCCTCCTTGGTGAACCTACCAAATTTGAGGGAACTGTAAGTTATCATAACTTGGATACCATTTTAAATCAAAGCTTAAGTTGTTAGGTAAGGTTTCAAGTTATGATTTATATTATTTTTTAACACATCCCCTCAAATGAAAGCCTTTTGGACTTGAAACTTACACAAACTCACATTGTCTTGTGCTTATTTTTTTTTATTAATTAGAATGAGGTGGTGAAATTTGAACTCGTGATCGTTTGGTCAATATGATTGATATCATATTAAATAATCATTTTAATCCAAAGTTTAAACTATTAACTGAGGTCTCAAGAAATGATTTATACTATTCTCTAATAAATCTCTCATGAGAGTTTAATAATTAATATATATTTCTGCTGTGATTGATGAATGATGATTGGAAGCGATGTCACAACTTTATATGATATATTTTTTGGTAAGGAAATAGAAAATTACTTGTCTAAGTAAATAATTCATTTCACTGTACTTTATTCTGTTTTTTCCTTTAGTAAAATAATTTATATGCCCAACACCTGGGATAATTGCAGGTATGTGCAAAATAATATGTTATCCGGAACAATACCATCAGGTCTTGGTAGAAAGGTGGTTTTGAAGTGAGTCTCTTTCTCTCTCTCACACCCACATACGCGTTCACGGGCACATCCACACCCCACTTTGCAATAGTTTATTAATTTGCTGAATTTTGCATAGTATTGATCATGGACAGAGAATTCTTTATTTAGACTACAATGTTTTATTGTAATATTTCCAACCATAATGAGAAGCTATTCAACTACTTCTAGACATAATAAGTACATAGCCATAGTCAATTGAAGTAACTATTAACAACTGCATGTGGTTTAGTGTGTTGGTCTTTTTAATTGAGGATTTCCAATTTGTTTGTTATATGTGTCATTAGGTCTTTCAATACTTCAGTGTCCCATATTCTTTTATCATTCCTCCTTTGTAATTTTCCCTAAAAATCTGTTGCTCACATCTGTGCATAATCCCAAAAGGACTAGTCAGAAGTAGGAATTGATTTAGAGGCTCCATGAAATAAGGTATGTGATAGACAACCTCATACAATCAGGCTTACTTTCACCCTGTCATAGTACCATAATCTTCCCACTCAAATCTCTTTTCACTTGGCTCACTGAACTGGGGTTTTGGTGCTTCAATCCCACACAGGACCTCCAAGTTGGCTTTCCCACATTTATAATGGTCCAGGGACATGCTAGTCCAATAACATTTAACCCCAAGAGTCCTAGTCCGAAGTTTCTGTGATACACCCTTTTCCACCTGGTTTCTTCACGTCAATGGAGATTTTATACATCTCCTGTATAAAATCACATTTTTGGGTGTTTAAACCAAATATGTTCAACTCTGGTTTTCTTGGTATAATCACAGCTACTCTGGAAACATAAATCTTCATGAAGGAGCCAGAAGAGGGAGGCACATGGTTATTATTATCGGTTCGTCAGTTGGAGCTGCTGTTCTTCTGATAACTACATTAGTGTCTTGCTTGTTCATGCAAAAAGGAAAGAAAAGACACCCTGACCCAGGTATGGCTATAAAACAATTTTGAAGTTTTTGTCCAGCCTACCGGACTTCTCAGAAGATAAAACATATGTAACTTGTCTTTTTTAGAACAACTTCGGGATTCCCTGCCTGGGCAAAGGGTAGTTTCTACCTTGATTAATGCTCCTGGAGAAGCTGCTCACTGTTTCACATCCTTTGAGATTGAAGATGCTACAAAAAAGTTTGAGAAGAAAATAGGCTCTGGAGGTTTTGGAGTTGTGTACTATGGAAAAATGAATGATGGAAGGGAAATTGCAGTGAAAGTTCTAACTAGCAATTCCTACCAGGGAAACCGAGAGTTTTCAAATGAGGTAAATTCCACCTTACTGAACTTTATTCAATAACTAAATTGCTATTGTAAATGAGGATACTTAAATTCATATTCTTTGAATGCTAGATCGTGTTTGTTATCGCTCAACTAAATTGCAGCTGGAAGGTTCATATGATTTTACTCTATTATAGTCATTTGCTGGTTAGAATTGGTTAACCACTGAATGTACAGAGGATTCTTGTTCCTAACAAGATGCCATTGGTCCTGACCCTTGTTAGAAAATGCATTAAGTACTTCTTATAAAAGAATTATGTTGTCATTTTGGCTTCCAAACATTCTTGTGCAGCTCCCAGCCCGGTTGAATCTGTAAGATTTAGCATTTATATTTTTTCTTGTAAACTAAGTTCCTACTGGCAGTGCTATATGTTATCTAAATTTCGACAGGATTGACTTAGCCTTATAAATCAAATTACCTGGATCTGCTTTGGAAAAAATTCAGTAAGATAGATGAGGATTCATGAACTTGTAGAACATGCAACAGTTGAGCTCCTTATCCTCTAATGATAGTTTCCATTGGGTTTTAGACGAAGGAAAATTAACAAGTCCCTAAATTTCCTAGTATTGTGAGTACCTGGTTAAATAAATGGATAAAATCCGTTATATTATTTAACTGATTTTATAAACTGTTTAAGAATTGAAGCTGATATGGAAACATGCATATGTTTTTTTGAACGTCGTGCACATCTTTTTTAAAATGAATATTGTTCTCTGACAATTTAGTTGGTTTGAGAGTCATGCTGTATTCAGTAGTATATTTTTCAGTTGGAGCTGAAACTGTGAATCAATTTGTTTTTGCATTTGCACAGGTGAGTCTTCTTTCAAGGATACATCACAGAAACCTGGTACAGTTTCTTGGATTTTGTCAAGAAGTTGGGAAGAGTATGCTTGTTTATGAGTTCATGCACAATGGAACACTTAAGGAACATCTTTACGGTAATTTCAAGTGTTTTTGAATTGGACCAATTTAAATTTTGACACTCACTACTTTTTTTACACTTTGGCAGGTCCATTAAAACACGGAAGAAGTATTAGTTGGATCAAGCGCCTTGAGATAGCTGAAGATGCTGCAAAAGGTTTATCATAAGCCATTGTTTCCCTTTTTCTGTTTCTAACATATTATCTATCCTTCACTATGGTGAAGCCTATAACTTAAGTAAGACTTGAAGTTGAAGAGTTGAAATGATTTTGTTTTCGTACTTGTTCAGGGATTGAATATCTTCATACAGGCTGTGTTCCAGCCATTATACATAGGGATTTAAAAACCAGCAATATTCTTCTTGACAAAAACATGAGAGCGAAGGTTGCAGATTTTGGCCTTTCAAAACTTGCAGTAGATGGAGCTTCACATGTCTCAAGCATAGTTCGAGGCACCGTAGGGTATTTGGATCCCGAGTAAGGTTCTTTTCTGTAATTTTATGATAGATGGATTTAAGCAGTATGATCTGGGAGAATTGATTATGCTGCTGCTGCTGCATTGTTAGATGATTTTAAACCTTAAAATACCATAGTTTGAAGTGAATAACCTTACTAATAATCTGCTAACAACATTCAGGCAGATAAAATGGTAAGGTTATATTTAAGTTTGAGACAAGACAGTTGTATCTAGAACTCTGCTACACACTCTCTATTAGCCATAGATGTGTTTTTTCATGGTTTTTAACTAGCCACAATCTTGTTTCTTATAGAAAAAGATATTTACAACTGCAGTGAGAACCTTGAGTCAAGATTGAGTATGAGTTCGGCAAACACTTTCCACCGACATGGGTGCTTCAACAGTTATCACATTGCATTGATAATTTTTGCTCTGTTACACAGGTATTACATCTCGCAACAGTTAACAAACAAGAGCGATGTTTATAGTTTTGGTGTCATTCTCCTGGAGCTGATGTCTGGTCAAGAAGCCATATCTAACGAGAGCTTTGGTATAAATTGTCGCAACATAGTGCAATGGGTAAGCTTGTTGATTGTTCATAGTGGCTTGGAATTTTAACCATGTGTCTTTGGGAACTTCATCATTGATGATCATTACCCGAACAACCAATTCTAACCATCTAAATTAAATTCACATTTAGCATTACTTATTCTAAGTTGCTCTCGGCAAAATGCTTTAAGCTGAATAAATATGATTGGTGTTATTATTATAAACGTGCCTTGTGTCTCTATCTTTTCTCTTCAACAAAATTTGTTCAAAGTCAAGATCGAAGCTTCAAGCAAACTTTTTCTTAAATCTGTAACTTGTAGATTAAAGTCATAAGATGATTTCAACCAAAGCAAGGTCGTCGAATAGACTCAAGTTGAATGCTGGGTTACAGCTTTTAAAGGGTCTTTTACTTCAGATTAATTTTTCACTTTCAGTTTGTTCCTGGAAGAGGTTGAGATCATTCATTTGAATGCCGAGTTAATCATATTTGGAAATGTTCCTTATTTCCTGCTTTAGACATTCAGCGTGGTTGTTGTCACAAAAAAGTTTGCTACATTTCCTTGAGAACCTCATTCTTTTCACTTCTGGAAATTTCTATTGCTGTTGATGGACTTAAATAATTGTATGGCAGGCAAAATTACACATTGAGAGTGGGGATATCCAAGGAATCATTGATCCCTCTCTATGTGATGAATTTGACATCCAGTCAATGTGGAAGATAGCAGAGAAAGCTTTGACGTGTGTCCAGCCTCATGGTCACATGAGGCCATCTATTTCAGAAGTTCTCAAGGAGATCCAAGATGCTATCTCAATTGAAAGGGAGGTGACAGCAGCAAGAGGCGTCTCTGATGAAATGTCCAGAAATTCTGTTCAGTCTTCATTCCTCCTGGGTTCTTTGGACTTGGGTGGAACTGAGAATTGCCTGGCGCTTGACGAGTCCATTGCACGGCCAACCGCCAGATAATTCTTTTCATGCTCAGCCTTATAATTACATTTCCACTGCCGGCAGTTTTGGGTTCTTGTCGTCCAATTTCTTTTGGTCTAGGATTTATAGTGCTGAATTCAAAAATCGAATCGATCCTTTAGGTTTCAAGCAAGAGCAAGAGCTTTGAACGTGTAAATTTTGAGCTTGCAAATTATATACATTCTCATTGTGTTGTAAATTTACCCTCATATGGCAATGAATAAATGGATCCTCCCGTTTCCATGCTATAAATCCCATCAATGTCTGGAAAATGAGGCCTCTTTCACACGGTTTAGTTGTTCAACTAGCTGGTGGCCTGCGTGCCTGCTTGTTGCAGCGAGGAGTTCTTTTGGCGATGTAGCAACAAATATGATCAAATAATATAGAAAATCAATCAAAAAATTTAAAGAAAAGCAATTTTATTTTCGTTGGATATTAATGAGCAATTCTTTGTTCTTTAATTTTTTCATATTAGATGCATAATAAAAATATTGTTATGCTTGAAAAATTAAGCATTTGTTTTATTTTTTTAACACCTTGAGAAGCTCATAGTAATTTAACAAAAGCAATTTCTCAAGCTCAAATATAAAGTAATGTAGTGTATTAAAAAAATAAATTGATTGGTGAAAAAAAGAAGATGTAAAGGCATTTTCTATTTATTTTTATGTTTTAAAAGTGTTTTTTAAAAAATTTATATTTTTTATTTAAATTAATATTTTTTATGTTTTTAAATCATTTTAATATAAAAAATTAAAAATAATCTTTTTAAAATATAAATATATTATTATAATATATTTTTAAATAAAAAATACTTTTAAAAATAACTTCATCATGCTCTCAATACGTTAGTGAACAGGCCATTTAGCAGCAGAGTTACGTCTTTTGTATTGTAATGAAGTGGGGGTGTAAACTCTTACCATCTCTGTCCGTTTGCGCTGGAATTATTGTCCTAAGAGCATCTCCAATGGAGAAGCCAAATGGATAGCTAAAAATAAAAAATTAATATTTTGGCTTTTTTTTGTTTGTTTTACACACTCCAATGGAGAAGCCAAACAAAATGTTAAAATGCCTCTTCTCTCCCACAAATGCTATTTCTACATATCTCTTTAAAGAGCCAAAACCAACAAAGTGGGACCACTAAAAAAATAGACCAATTAAATGTAGACATGTGGAAAAAAATAGCATTAAACAATATTAAAAAATAATAAAACATTTATTTTTTTCACTCTAATATAAATGGCTCTTCAAATGGCTTTTTTCCATTGGAATAGATATGGTAAGATAAGCTATATTTATACTATTCAAAATGCTATTTTATTAATTTAGCTTTTCAAAATAACATTTTGGATTGGAGATGCTCTAAGCCAGCAATCATGTGAGCTGACAGCGGGGATGCTGAGTGACAGAGACAGGGAATGGTGGCTGCTTTGGATGTCGCGAGGTTGGCCGAGAAGTCTTCTAGTCTATGCCTAGTGTCTAGTGGACCATCCGTCCTTGCACGCTAAGATTAAGCAAAAATCATGTGGTTTTTCAGCATGGATCTTGCTGGGCAACCCATCAGTGATCGATTTGTTCTTTCTTTTCGAGACATCAGAACCCCATCGCTTCTTTCAAACCTCAGGCCACCTGATTTGGTCCGATCATGGTGGCACCTCCCTGCATATATTTGGTCCCGAATCGGGTCACTGGGTCAGTGGTTCCCGATCTATCTTTCTCAATGGCTAATACTTTTTTAATTAGGTGTATCTTCATAATCATTCCCTAGATTTATAAAACAATTACCGACACTACTTAATGACACGAAATTGTTTTTATTGAATTTCAACTTGTTATTTCATGAAAATAATAATAAATACAAAATAAAAAATTTTACAACAAAATTAAATATAATATATTATAAAACATCAATAAATATTTTACACATACAATACGAGTATTTTAATTTCATTAGATTGCAAATCATGATAGACTTCATGAGTGACTATTTCTCAGTTCAATTCTCAAATAAGAACAATTATTTGTATATATTGGTTGGAGGAGCTTGGGCAATTTTAATTAATCATTGACAATTCGATCATATGATTGCTCTTTTAAGGCTTCTAAAAACATAATCAAGATAGCTATTACTTGGGTATGTTCCCTTGATCTTTCATTAGAAATGAATCATCCTCATATCTTGCAAGCTATGGGTAAAATTATTCAAAGTACTATTAAAATTAAATACAACATGCAAATAAACCTAAAATATTTTATGGAAAGAAAATACTAGAATAAATGTTGTTTAGAATGATTTATGGGACTTGATTTCTAGAGATTTGATTGAGAATTTAGTCTGAAATTTTGGGGTTGAGAAGATGAAATTAGAAGATTGGAATCTGGATTTAAATGTTAGGATTGTAATTAGATAATCTAAATTCAATTGTTGGGATTTGGGGTTTTGTTAATTTGAACTAAATTGGATAAATTGAGAATATGAATTAGATGGGCTGAATTAAACTAATTCAATTCAGTTAAATCTAATTGGAATTTATTGGACTGAATTGATTTGATTGAAATAAAGTTATATAAATAATCAATTAATCTCTAAGATATTTCTTCATTTTCATTATAGTCTTTAGCTTTGCATTTTTTAAATTGTCCTAAATCATCTTTCTTTTCAATTGTGTTTCTAAATGAATCAATTTAGACCTTCAAATTTAACCATTTATTGCATATTCATCATTAATTCCTAAAATTATATAATTTTAACCAATTTAATTCTTGATTTTGATCTTGTTCTTCGATTATGCTCTTCATTAATATCTAAGTTGGCTATTTATTTCAAAATTATCTTGGACTTCAAATTTCTTTTAGCCTTAGCCAAATTAAATCAAATTAACTTCATTTCTCAATTTTCTTCTTAATTTAATCCTCAATTGTGACCAAGAAACTTTATTTTTTCCTTTGAGGCTCAATTTCAACCCCACCTATTTTATTTTATTTTGGTTTTCATGATTTTTTTTTATTTTTATTATTATTATTAGTTTTTTGGTTTTCATGATTTTTTTATTTTTATTTTGATTATTATTATTAGTAGTAGTAATAGTAGTAGTAGTATTTTTACATATAAAAACTAAATAAAAATGTTTAAAATTAACTAAAATTACTAAAAAATATATTTTTAGGATTTTTCTAATTTTATCAAAATATATACAAAATTAAAGGATAAAAAATCGAGTTATAACATAGTCAATTAAAACCTTTTACAAATCGCATTATAAAACTATCTTGTGTTTATCACAAACCTCCAATATAATAATAGTTTTAATTAGAGATAAATTGCAATTAAGTTTGTTAGTAGTTTCAAGATTCAAAAGGTTGAATACTATCAAATATACTAAAATATAAAAAGTTCATTTGTTTACTCTTCTTTTAACTTATAAGGTATGAACCATTACAATACCTTTAGGAACATTAATTGAAGTATAATGCATACACATCAATGTTATTATATTTTTATTTAACATAATTTCCTCATCCTTATCTTTATTAGCGATTTTTTCCATTATATGAATGGAGTACAATTGTTTATTTTTAATTGATAACTAGGGGAATATTTTTCATCATATTAGAAATACTCATTCTTAGCTCTTTTAATGTTTTTTTAAGGGAAATACGAGAGTTTTCTTTTTGTTGATAGATAAATAATATGAGTGGACAAAGCATTTGTTAAGCATTTGATAGATATTTAATATATTGGTATAGAGTTTGAATCTTATCTAAATATATAACTCTAATTCTACATAAATATTGGTATCCAATAAGAAGAATTTATTGAATCCCAATATAAACTAAACTTCCTCTTTATTTATATCCATATGAATCTTAAACTAAAATATAACTTTTGATTAGTTATTTTGGTGAGGACCTTCATTTTAAAAAGAATTAAGCTTTTTGATTCTTTGTATGTGTTCAAACTCTTGTGATAAATTGATTTTTTTGGTCAGTTGTGACCATTGATCACCTGTTTAACTATTTTGTTAATTATCCTAGACAATCAAAACTCTTCCAAAGTGGTTAATTTCGCTACACTCAATAGATTTCAACTTCTTTCCCTGTTTTATATGAACAACCATCATTCTTCTATGTTTGACATATAGATATTTATTTTTGGTGTAAATGGATTTATTTTGAATTGTAAAGTTTGTAGTAATTTTTTAAACTCTAACCAAATCATAAACTTCATCAAGTTATTTTACGTGAAACATAATGATTGATCCATGATAAAAGACTTGTTTTTCATTTAATTTTGCTTGGTTCAACAACACTTCAAAGTTTTTAATATATAACTTCAAATTAACAATTTGTTATAAATTCTTGATAATAGCTAAAGGTTCCACCCACCGCCAAATCTACTATATAAAGTTAGGTTGTACTCTTTCTAAGTAAGAACAATATCTTTAAAAGATCTAACTTAAGTTTAATGCTAGTGTAAACTATCTTAATAAATAAAATAAGAGATATTTTACCCTTGTTTTTTCTTTTTTCCCCGTATCCATGGATTCCATGGGAAACTATCTTAATAAATAAAATAAAAGATATTTTACCCTTGTTTTTTCTTTTTCCCCCTTTTTTCCCCGTATCCATGGATTCCATGTCAATAAACTAATTTGTTTTACACATTCTTTTGTTGACATATTCACCACTAATAGAAGAAAAGTCATAGGCCTTCTAGGTTCATTAAAACTACAATATAGTAATTATTATGATGGTGATAAGAGGATGGCTTATTAAGAGTTTAAATTGCTTTTTAGGTAGCACCATTAGAGACAACTTGAGGAGAGAGATAAGTAAGGGATGGATGATGTTGTTAAAATAAACCAAAATTATTAAGTAAGCTTTTATATTTCAAAAATCATTTAGATTATTTCTTCTTAATCTCTAGCCATTTAAAATAATTTTATTTTTATCTGTAATTGTAATGCTTTTAGATTAGATTAAATGTCTTTAACAACACATGGACAAGTTTCTTCAAACCGACTAATATCTTGTGTCTTGTAGGGAGCCATGACCTTATGTAGAGGTTTAAAGGCTTTGATATTACTTGCTGCAAGAGTAAATTATAAGGTATTAAAGTAGATTGATTTTACTAAATAATCAAAAGACTTAAAAAGATTGAGATTCCATTATTTTCACATTTTACATCTATAATTTCCTTTTTGTTGCGTGTTATATAATTTTTTTTATAGATTTATAATATTTTATTTTTATACTACTTATAGCTAATTTTCACACATATCTTCATTTTTATATTTATTTCAGGCTATATATTATAAATTTTTTTAACCAAAAACATACTATAACTTTTTTTATGAGTATAAGACATTATGATCATCTCTACTAAAAAGGAATTTGAATGCTTAAATAAAAATAAAATTTATAAATAAATACTTTATAAAGACGAAATAAACAAATGATGTATTGGAAATCATAATTTTAAACTTGCTTTAGGTTTTTGGATTTAAAATCACAACAAAAGAAGGGTCTAATTGTGCCCTTTTTGTTACAAGTTTTAATGGTGGGGGGGGGTAATTGGGTTGGTTTGATGGATAAGATATGTAATTGGAAATATCCTTTGTTAAGAGATCTAAGTTGAGAATGATGTGATAGTTGAGGGACGAATATGATTTTTGTCATGTCAGGAAGACCGAGTTCCTGCTGGCCTTTGAGTTCGACACGAGGTGAGTGGATAGAACGACGTCGTGAAATGAATGGAAGCACAAAATAAACCGAAAGTTTCTGATACCACGTGGTCTAATAAGATATCGACGAGATCTCGAAACGGAGAGAAATCGCAGAAACAAATAAACAAAAATAAATAAAAATAAAAAACAACCAGAAAGACAAGAGAGAGAAAGAACAGAAATATCAACGGTGTTGATAAACCTCATTCTCTCATCTCAGTCGTCTCCTTTCTCCTCGCTTCTCCAGCGTCCGATCCAATTTTCCCTTCCCATCCGCGCCCTCATTTTTCCTCTTCTTTTAACAGGTAATAAATTAAACACACACACACGCGCAAGCACTTACCCTCTCTCTCTCTCGCTCTCTAAATTCTCTTCCTCTGATTGCTGTTTTGATCAATCAATTATGATTATTGGTGGTGAGTTAGGGTTTTCGATATGGCGGCAGAGGCTCCGGCGAGTCCAGGGGGAGGAAGCCATGAGAGCGGAGACCAAAGTCCTCGCTCTAATTCTAATGTACGTGAACAAGACAGGTTCTTACCGATCGCAAATATCAGTAGGATTATGAAGAAAGCGCTACCTGCTAATGGAAAGATTGCTAAGGATGCTAAAGAGACTGTTCAAGAATGTGTTTCGGAGTTTATTAGCTTTATCACTAGCGAGTAAGTGGTGTTATTTAATTTTATTTAGTTTTTTTCTTTGGTTTGATTTGTGATTGAATTGTTGACTTTGAGGGTTCTGTTTGGTGTAGAGCAAGTGACAAGTGTCAGCGAGAAAAGAGGAAGACGATAAATGGTGATGATTTGCTTTGGGCTATGGCTACGTTAGGGTTTGAGGATTATATTGATCCTCTTAAGATTTACCTGTCTCGATACAGAGAGGTGATAATTTATTTCTACTAGTTTTTATTTTATTTTTGTACCTGATTTAATGTTAGATTTTGCTTGGTGGTTTAAATTATAAGAAACGGATATGGAATGGGATTTTGGAATTTAATTTTGGTTGCAGTTTTGTATTGTTTCTTTAGTATGCGAGATAGAGATTTTGTTGCGATTTGAGTAAATGATGATTGACTGATTTTTTTGTTGTTATGTGTATGGGGATTGAATGGACGATGCAGATGGAGGTATGCCAATTATTATGTGCTTTTGATATTTTCTTGTTTTGGAGTGTTTGGATATATAATGAGATACGGCGTTTGATAGGGTGATACCAAGGGATCTGCGAAGGCTGGAGATACATCTGCTAAAAAGGATGTTCACCCTGGTCCAAATGCGCAGGTGAAATGGAGCTTTATGTTGCTGAGTTACTGCTATTTCTTATTTTTAGTCAATCAATGTACCTCGTCTTTATTTTATAGTACTAAACTTTTAGCAACCCTGTCATAATCATCTTATATTGGTATATTTGGCAAATAAATTTTCCAGATTTCTCATCAAGGTTCTTTCTCACAAGGTGTTAGTTATGGAAATTCAAATTCTCAAGTAAGCCCTCTCCCTCTCTCTCACACACACTCCACAGTGTGCTAATCATTCTTGGAATATTTCTGCTCATCTGGACATTACATTAAAGCAAGCATAACAGCTAGGAAATAGGTTTTTTTTTTTGGGTGGTAAAGATTTCTTCATTACAGCTAGGAAAATCAAGCTAGGTTGGATCCTTAACTTCCTTTGTAAATTAACATCAGAGCACCTAAGAAATTATCCTTCTTCTCTGTGAAAGGATTTGCTTTATATCATTAAATGTATGGGATAGTCAATTATTGTGGATTAACTCTTTTCCAGTTTTTATATTGGCTGAACTATTTGCTAGCTACATGGCAACCTGTCACGCACATCTATTCAGATACACTTGGTTGCTAGATTAGGGCCCTGGAAAGGTTATGCATATGTGTGCCAGCTTTGGTTTGCAAGCCTAAGGTCTTTGTTATTGAACTGTTGAATTATTCTGTCTTGCATATGGTGATATATCTTTATCAATGGGATTGTAGCATTGTTCCATCCAAATGACAGCACCTTGCTTCCTTATTCTGTTATATATGGCGCTAGCATTCCATGCCAACAGTGCGTTTCCTGCCTTCTGCTGTCATTGCTGCTGACACTATCACCATCTAATGCCATATGCCATCAGCATTGCTACCATGAAGTTTTCAGCGCCACCATTACCTTTTCTGTCTTTATTTTACTGCTATACAAAACAGTTACCATCACCACTATATTGTACAAATCATCAACTTTCATGCAGTTTCCACCGTCATAGCATCTCAATTTCCATCAACTCCCTATACCATGCAACATGTCATTGCTGTCGTCCCCTCCTTTAAATTTTTAATAGTTCTGTAGTAAAGTAACTTAAACACAAATCTATAGCAATCCGAACAATAGGATAGATTAGGCTGTGCTCTGATTAACTCCAAACGAGTCCCAAGATGTATATTGACTCCCATTGGGTTCTGGGTGGTTGAGTGTGATCTGTAGTTAGTGCAACTATACAGCTCTAGAGGCTAGTTACTAGAGATTAAATGGTTTTCAATTAGTCATTGTGGTTTTAATTGTTTGAGACATGATGAGAGATGGACTTATTTCATCTTGAATCTTTCCTGTTCAAGTTAAAGTGTACTGAAATATAATGTGAACCAGAGGAACTGTAATTTCAGACTTTCCAATATGTTCATGTTCATTGACAATTATGTGAAGAGAGATTCTGAATTTGATATGCACGCCCAAACCTAATTTTTGTGTGAATGTGTTGAAAATCCCACACATACTCTGGCACTTCTGTCATGTGCAGAGCATGGGATGGGGGTGGGTGTTTTGGATTTGGTTTTGTTTGTAGCCAGTATTCAGTATTTGAACTGTTACTCTTCATCTTTTCCTTCAATTGTTGTTTCTAAATTGTTTTGATAGTAAACTCTATCTTTTCCTTCAATTGTCGTTTCTAAATTGTTTTGATAGTAATCTCTTTGCACTTTGTACTCTCTTTTTTCTTAGCATTCATGGTTTGTTGCATCTCCATATAAATCCTAGAGTGATTTGGTTGATGAAACTAAAAGAGTTATTGCTATGAAACAATTTCGCTTTCCATTTCATAGTCTAGTATTTTTATTTACTGGACTTCTCTAAATGTTTGCAGGCTCAGCACATGATGGTCCCTATGCAAAGCAATGAGTAGATATGTGCTCTTTTACAATGAATTCTGTCATTTAGAAGGTATTGAATTTCTCATCCAGTTCCTAGAACCAATAGTGTTTCGAAACATAAAACATTTGTATGGTGTAAGCACTGACAGCTTGAGTGGTTTTTATTCATTTGTTGTATCCTGGGTTGTTTCCGGTAAGATTGTATAATTTGGGTATTTGTCAGAGGTAGAATGACTCTTGAAGTTATTGTAAATGATGGGAACTTGTAACTTGTGTCTTTTAGACTTGGGTACTTGGCAAGGGTATTGTCACTCTGTTCTTATATATAAAACTGTGGCATCTTTTAATCGATGCAGTGATTTTATTCATACTATGTTAATGTTATAATTGGTTTAAACAGTGAATGACCTCTGATCTTAAGAAAACTGGAATGTTTCCAATTTCTTTACTTTAGCACAAGCTGGAAAAGAAAAGAAATGCCAGGATGAATGGACTCGAATAACATCTAGATTTCAACTGATGTGACTTTTAACTTTGGCCAGATCGAACTTTTTCCGTTTTATTTATCCTTCGTGGTTAAAATTTCCTTTTATACGAAAAGATGACTAATCGGGAAACTTTGTTCACACCACGTACTTTTATTGTTTAGACAATTTGGGCGTAGGGACAGCATCAGAATTTTTAATTGTTAATTAATATTAAGTGCGTTGCAATTGATGTGATACTGGATCCAATTTAATGCAAAAGAGTTGTTATTTTATGCCCCAGACTTAAACCTGGCTCCACATTTTGTTTGATTTATTGCGATCTTACTATTCATTTCAGCCTTGTGGTAAAACTTGCTGTGTTCATCTGTGCATGTTCTTTTGCTTGTTCCGTATTTCTTCTAGTGGATTCAAATGATTGTGATTCATGAATAGCCAGAGACAGTTTTTAAATCTCCGATATTTTTGGTGAAATCGCGATCCCCATCACAATCACGAAGACAACAATCACTTTCGTGGATCCCAGATCGCTGTACTGTTATGTATATATTTCGACTTTTTAATATTTGCTGAATATTTACTGTAATATCTTGCAATTGTAAAAATATATAAACAATAAATTATAACAATGAGAAAGTTTAGAGATTATGAAAAAGGAATTTGAATATGAAAAGCTAGCGTTTGGTAAGTTAACACATTTAAAAAAATTATTTTATAAAATAACATCGGTGTAAAAATAATCAGGAAATGAGCACCGAGAGAATCGCCATTGATATCTGTGACATGCTTGTTGCATCTGCAACTAGCATGTTGTAGATGCTATCATAGATGGTATAACTGACTTTTTCAATAAAGACATCTTGAGGCAGACTATTCTGTTACCAATTCTATGTAAAGGGAAAAAATTTAGACGAATAATTAATATAATATAATATTTTATTAAAAATCAAAACAATTATATTTTTATTTATAATTTTTATAATATATAATAACATGTAATTATATTTAATAATCTTCCCAGCTTGAGCTTGTAGAAGGTCCGAAACACACACTTGTGCATAAATTTAGAGTTTCATCTCAATTCGTCTAACTCGAGAATAACTTTATAATATTCATATAAGTGTGAGGATGATCATCAACATCCCAACTTGTGAATGAATATGAGATACTTGTGGATGAACCTCAGATGGTTGTGGACGGACTCGGGATGGTTGTGGATGGACTCATTGTGCATAAATTTGAAATATCATCTCAATTCGTCTAACTCGACTAACTCGAGAATAAGTTTATAATAACAGGTGTGAGGATGATCAGCAATATTCTAACTTGTAAATGAATATGAGATACTTGTGGATGAATCTCGGATGATTGTGAACGGACTCGGGATGGTTGTGGATGGACTCACATCCCAATATTTTCATGATAAACAATTTTCTGTTAATGTTATTTTAAGATGCTTAACCTCTTCAATCTTATAAAGTCTACCGTAATATAAAATTAAGCATAATTTTGATCATAATATATCTCATCTTATTGACTTTTGTTAATGTTATTTTAAGATGTTTAACCTCTTCAATCTCATAAAGTCTACCATAATATAAAATTAAGCATAGTTTTGATCATAATATATCTCATCTTATTGATATCTTAAAAAATAATCGTCATTGTTTTTTGAGCTTTTTATAATTAGTAATTAATGTAATTACATACATTAACAATTAATTAGTAGCATATATTTATAATAAAATTAATCTGGTAGTTAATAAATGTACCCTCCCTTCACACTTCTTTCAGTGCTTTTGCTTCCCTATCGATCCCTCCTAATGAACATAGCCTTGTATATTTTTATTTGGATGGGCATGTTATAGACTCGAAGATTTTGTATTTGTATACTTAATTTTTTCCTTAAAAATAAAAAACATTTATAAAAAAGCATATTTTAATGGAAGTTAGATGATTGTTAATTTCTTTACTTTTTCTTTCAAAACATGTAATTTAAGATTTTTCTATATGCAAATACAAAATAATGAACCTAATTTTTATATTTTACTTATTTTTAAAAATTTATTCAGATGAATTTATTATAATTACAAATAAAATTAAAGAGCTAGCATTTTTTATCATGCTTCTCTTTATATTTCATTATGTATTGTTAAAAATCGGATATGTTGTTTGTAACAATTTAATATTTAAAAAAATATTTAAAACTAAAAAATATCAGATTTTGAAGTAATGAATGCTTAATAATAAATCCTTAATTTTGTTTTAGGAATCCCATAAACCCTAACAATTATGCTCATTATTTTGCTGCATGAATGGCTACTTTCTGAAGCAACACATCCATGATAGGTGAACTTAAGCATATGTCAGTATCCATAAGAAACCAGAACCTCTGATTAGCGATCATATTTGTGCAGGTGCCATCTTACCCGCGGAGTCAATCAAGGGGCTAAGTTTCATAAAGAAACTGGACAAATTTTGTTGTATCACTGGAACTGGGCGTCCACTTTATTACTCTAGCACAGCCTGAGGGACATCAGCACCAAATTCACTTGGCGCCTATCATACAACCAACCATGAGCTCATGCAATCATGTATAGTGTTAGCGTGAAGCATGCAGAAGACTGTTATGTCATTCCACTTGATGTCTTTTAGGTGAATCAATTGCAGTCTGGGTTCGTAAGCATGAACTCTAAATTCCCTTCTCTGGACAAATTTGAAAGAGCTAATATCTAATGATTCATGTGATGAGGGCATGAGTTAGTATGCAACATTAATCCAACGGTTATAACAACAGAACTCATGTTTTTATTGTAAACAGTTATATTCTATAGATGTTTGTCTTCATTTCCCCTTTAGTGGGCTTCATATCTAAAAAACATGCATGGTATACAGTCAAATACAGAGTGTTTAACTGAATCTGGAGCTTAATAATCTCGATCCCCAGGGTCTAACCTCCACTCACTGCCATAATAAGAATTGGGCAAACCCAACCAAAACTTGAAAGCCTCGGCTGCTCTCTTCCTTTCTCTTCTCCTATCCTGCCTGGCCTGTGACGCATGCTTACTAGTAAACATCCTTGAATGCATCTCTACATAGATCTTCTTATACTTGGTCTTGTTAGGCGGTATCCCATTTTCTTCCATGCAAGCCACAATTTCTAAGGCCTTCTGGAAGAAAGCAGCTCTCACACAGATATCAGCCAGTGTTGCCAACAGCTCTTCATCCGGTTTCAATGGCAGGAGAGGAGAATCAGAATTGGAACTCTCCGCTTCTCCTTTCACCTCCCACCGTTCCTTCACTTCTTTCCAGAGCAGAAGCGCCTCTCCTGGTTTTCTTGCCAATGATATACCATTTGCAAGACTGCCATAAGTCGCCACATCAGGGTGGAAACCATTCTCTTTCATTCTCTGGATTACTGTCTTTGCTTCCTCAACCAATCCCAATCTACAGTATCCTTCAACCAACATATTCCAAGCAACCACATCAGCTTTCACTCGTGGGTCTTTCAACATCTCATCGAAAACCTTGTTAGCCAACTTTGGTTGACCTGACAAAGCAAAAGCTTTCATCAAAGTAGTGTAGCTGATCTTGGTGGGCATGATTCCCTTTGTTCGCATCTCATTGAAAAATGCAAGAGCCCCTGCACTGTCATCAACCAGTATACAACCATCAATCAAAGTATTATATGAAACCACATCAGGCTCAATATTCACATCTTCAGCCATCTCTTTAAGCAGCTCTTTTGCCTTATCTATCTGTAGCTGCTGGCAATAACCTTTGAGCAGAATATTGTAAGTAATCCTATTTGCTGGCACACCAAGTCTAGTCATCTCAGCAAGCACTTGACGAGCAGGATCCATAGAACCTGCCTTAACAAGAGCAGAAATAACAGTTGTATATGTAATGTGATCAGGTTGACCTTTACTATCATCCTGGCGCCTCATTGCTTCCAGCATTCTTACAGTATCTGTCACACGACCTTGCTTCATATAACCCTTCATCAAAGTCGTGTATATTCTGGAATCAGGAGCAAACACTTTCGGCAACAACGGTGGATCACTATTGCTGACTTCAACCAAATTTGGAAGCAACTTCTCAAACACACTTACCCCAATTTGACTCGAATCCAAAACCTCGTTCTCCTCATCTTCATTAAAGTCCTCCAAATTCGCCTCCCTAAGTATCTTACACAAATCTCTCCTTCCTTCCCTCATTGCTTGAACCATTCTCTCCACGGTTTCCAAATCACCAAACCCAACATATGCCGCGACAAGCGAATGCAATGTAGTCATACATAAAGGAATTCCTTTCTCAATCACCCTCTCTAAAACAAACACAAGTAAATCTTTCCTATTACACCTCGCACATAGTTTAATCATAATATTATAAGTCAATATATCAGGCTCTAGACCAAAATCAGGCATTTCCTCGAACAACTTCAAAAACATTTTACCATCTCCCAAATTAGCGCAAGCATTGAGCACATTATTAAAAGCCGCTGTGTCAGGTCTTGAGTCAGCCACCATTGTTACGTCAGAGAACCGACGCACACGGCGAGTAATTGTGTTAAAAAGCTTAAGGGCTCGTGTGGGGCCACCATCCGGGGCTGAAGCGAGGCGGCTGACGACAGCAGACCAGGCCTTCACATGGGGGAGGTAGCCAGAGCGGAGCATGGAGTTGATAAGGGAGAAAGC
Organism: Populus euphratica; assembly: GCF_000495115.2. Lineage (NCBI taxonomy): Eukaryota > Viridiplantae > Streptophyta > Magnoliopsida > Malpighiales > Salicaceae > Populus > Populus euphratica. The sequence goes on from NW_011500256.1 coordinate 23,117, forward strand.
GTAAGAGAGCTGTCCGGATTTGGTAGCGGAGACGGCGAGAAGACCAAGGGAATTGGCATCGAGTCGGTGGAGTTGGCATTCATGGCGGAGGCGCGTGAGGATGGACTGGGCGCGTCTGAGGCTGAGAGGGGTGTTTTGGTAGGAGAGCTGAGAGACTAGGCGGCTAAGGCAAGTGGGTGGTGGAAGTTGAGGTGTTTGGGTATATAGGACCCAGGCTTCTTCCGTTTTTCTTTGGCGGAGGAGTGATAAGAGGGTTTGGTCATTGCTGGATGAGGTGATACTGGCGGGGATGGAGGTGGCCAGAGATAGGTCTTTTGTAGTCGGGTTGATGTGATTGGTGGCTGTGTGTAGTCGAGATAGGCGGATGAGTTTGGAAATGGTGGAAACTGGAGGAGAGGGGCAGCGAAGAGTGAGAGGGAAGGAACTAGTGAGTGGAGAAGAAGAAGGAGAAGAGCATGGAGAGGATGAGGGTACAGGTAAGTTCATGGCTTGTGGTGTTCCATTTGAGAGGAGAAAGGGGAGGGAAGATAGTTTCAGTCTGGGTTTGGGTGGAAGGAGGATGTACTACGTCGCTATATTACATCCTTAAGAAGCTAAGCACTCTCCACTTTCAATCTATAATTACAACTAAACTTGCTTTTCCTTCTTTCCATAATCCATAATCACCATTATTTTTTTTTATTCGTTTTCTTTTAATTGTATAATTCTACTACAAATACATGCATTAAATTGGCATCAAATGAAGTTTAAAAATTGATAAAAACCGACTCACAAAACTGTTCATGCAATTAAAAAAAGAAAACATCAAGATAAAAATGAGAAAATATAAAAAAAATATTAATAATAATAAATCATGAATTAAATTTTACACGAGATGAATTGTTATATCTAGAATAATAACTTTTTATTATATAATTTATGTAATTTTTTTATTTAACAAATTTATTAATAGTAATAAATCATGAATTAAATTTTAGACGAGATGAATTATTATGTCTAGAATAATAACTTTTTATTATGTAATTTATGTAATTTTTTTATTTAACAAATAACCATAAAAAAAAACAATAAAAGGCATAACTTACATAATTTTCTATTTATAGAGAAATCTCGAAAACTTATAAATTAATAAAATATCAATTTGACCCTTAAATAATATACATATATTATTTAAGAATAATTTTATAAATTTAATTAATCAAGTTCCTATTTAATTATTTTAGGACTAGAATTATAATTCCTAAATTAAATATATTTTTGTGCTTAATTTCTAAAATTATTTTCAACCAAGTCATACTTAATTAAATCATCCAAGTTTAATTTTTGACTAATAATTCTTAGTATGTGTAACCTATTATATTCCTAATATGTTAGCCCAAATATAAATTATATTTTTAATTAAATATAATTAAATAAATTAAATAATTTAATTATTATCTATTCAACAATTAATTAATTTATATTTGAAAATTAGGTGTATCATTTAGCAATGTGTCATGATCCCTCAAATATTAGAGAAGTTATTAGTGGTTTAACTTAATCTTTTAGTGATCAGTTTCTCAATATAATTAATATTTTTCATCAATAATGTTTCGATTTAACATCAAAACATGTAATATGTTTGTCATGTTAATTCATGTTTGTTCTTTACATAATAGTTATTGACCATTTGAATAAAATTTAAAATTCTTTTCAAATCTCATTCTACTTTGACCACGGATTTCATAGTCAATATTATTTGAAAACATATGAAATATTTTTTAAAATATATTTTTTTAATTCATCTAAGATGGTGAATCATCTCTTAATCACTCAAGTCCTTCATACAGTTTATGTTATATCAAATGCACACCCTTTCGTTATCTCGATTAAAATAACATATAATAGGATCAAAGCATAACATTCTATATATAAGCTAACATATGATATTAGGTCTAGGAATTAATTACACAACCGTTATGTGAGCCTTTCCATAGACATAAGTGATCTCTCTATACGAAATTCTCAAAAGGATCAGTTTAGTATACATGTCTTATAACAAACACTTACATATTAATTCTAGGTATCCCTTATACCTAAACTTATGAGAACAACTGTTTTATTTCATAAAGAAAAGAACATAATATGAACTAGTCTCTATGACTCCAATAACTATCTAATATTTAAAATAGTATCGACCATGAATATTTTAGAAACAATACTTTGATGCAATAGGAATCTCATAGTTATAATAATTTTATAATTTTCCTTACAAAACATTTTTATCTCATGAACTTTATCTTTACTTTAGATTCATAAATTATATATTAAATTAATTAATCTAATGTTATATGAACATTAAAGATAAATTAAGTTTTTATTAATAGTGTACACACATACACACATGAATATAATAATATTATATTTAAACAACTAATTGACTACAAGAGGATTAACATCCTGTTTTCACACATACACATGAATATAATAATATTATATTTAAACAACTAATTGACTACAAGAGGATTAACATCCTGTTTTACTACCCCTCTTTTATCTAAGACCTCCGGATGCCTAAAAGATGCTGTTTTATTAGGTCTAGTTATGGTTCGCTCTTCACTTAAAGTGTGTTTGATATTGTGGTAGTTTTGTGGTTGTGGTTTGAAAAAGGTTGTTTTATAAAAAGCATTTTTAGTTGAGTTTGATTTAGTAAAATATATGTTTGGTTAAAACTGTGGTTGAAATTGAGGTTAAACAAAAAGTAGTTTAATGTATTTGGTTACGAATATTTTTCAAATTGAGGTTATAAAATAACTAAAAAAGACATATTAATATTAATGGTTTTTAATTAAAATATTGTAGATTTAACTACTATTATTATATCATGAAATAAACAATACTTTATATAAAGTAATTTTTATTGTTCCATTAAACTATCTGTAGTTTCAACACGTACAAAACTCATCCAATAAGAACTATAGTTTCCATGGCTTCCTAAGCGTGTAACAACATTAGGTAAGGAACAAAATTAGAATTGTAATCAAATTCTACAAATGCTATGTCATCATGCAATCTCATTCTAATGTATTTAGGTTTGGGTTGGACCCGGTCGAACCCATGAACAGTGGAGACGGGGAAATACAGAAGAAGAAAAGGAAGAAGAAGGAGAATGGGAAGGGGAAGAGCATGCTACCCTATGCGGCGACAATGTTTGGTTGGCGGTTGAAACGCCAAAGGTCGATAATGAGTAGAGGGAGTTGCTTTGCCGATGGACAATGACTCTTCTTATTTATCCTCTATGTGTGCTCTTCTTCCTTCTCGTTTTCTTGCGGCCTCTAGTTACAAGAAGAAGAAGAAGGGGAAAAGCAGGCTAGTGGAGATGCTCTCCATTGTTCGTGAGTAGAGGGAGCTGCTTTGCCGATGGACGACGACTCTTCTTATTTATCCTCTGTGTGTGCTCTTCTTCCTTCTCTTTTTCTTGCGGCCTCTAGTTACAAGAAGAAGAAGAAGGGGAAAAGCAGGTTAGTGGAGATGCTCTCTATTGTTCTGTAAAGTGAACAGTGGAGATGGGGAAATGCAACATAAGAAGAAAGAGGAGAAGGAGAAGGGGAAGAACATGCTACCCTGCATGACAGCAATGTCTGGCTGGCAGTTGAGAGGGTGGAGGTCGATGGTGAATTGAGGGAGCTGCTTGGCCGATGGATAGTGGCACTTTTTATTTTTCCTCTGTACTGTTCTTCTTCCTTCTCTTTTTTTTTACGGCTTCTATTTACAAAACTATGTTTCGTAGTGTTTTGTAACTCAAAAAAAGCAGCTTAAAGTTACCTTTTGTTCTCATGCGGTTTAAATGTAAATGGTAATGAACCCCACAAATAAAAACCTGCATTTATAATGTAACCAAACAATTTATTTTTGTGGTTTGCTCCAAAAGCTAAAGCAACCACAAAAACAATCACTTTTTTTTTTGTCAAGTAGTTTCACTCCTCTCCCTCTAGTCGAGCTGCTATGTTTCTTGACAATCAGTCTCTACCCCTGACCCCGCTTCTTTTAGCTCAGGAGTTTCTATTTTGAATTTGAGTTTTTACCTTTCCCCATTCCCGTGTAAGCTATTCTATGCGATGTCTTTCACAAAGATATAGAGATTTGATAATTAATAGAGCTGGTGAATCTTTTATGAACCGTGTTTTTGCTTATGTATGAAAGTTGAACCATCTGAGTTCTAACTATTACAAAGTATTTGTGATTTTAGTAACCAAAATTGTCATATTATAGTACCTAGAATGTCTTTATCCCTTATTTGGTAGAAAAAATCAGCACTATTTTAAGTTATGAACAAATAGGTTGACATCTGAAACTTTTAAGCCTATTTTGTTTGTTAAACACAGAAATTAAAAAGTTATTTTTTTGCTATAATACTGACTGCTTTTTTTAGGACACTTGGAAACATAGTTGTTAAACCCGACCCAGGGGTTAACCTAGCTAAAGACCTGGGTCCCGAGTTTTATGGGTCAACCTGGGTTAACCAAGGTTAACCTATAAAACTTGGGTTATTTAAGGGGTTGGTTGGGTTAAAGTATATCTACCCTCTCTAGCTTTTTGACATGCTTTCCAGTACAAGCTTGTCTGTTTCTCTATCATTTTAACCTCCTCTTTCACTCTTTCCTTCTTGATGTAACCAAAATTGTCATATTATAGTACCTAGAATGTCTTTGATCCCTCCTTTGGTAGATAAAATCAGCACTATTTTAAGTTATGAACAAATAGGTTGACATCTGAAACTTTTAAGCCTATTTTGTTTGTTAAACACATAAATTAAAAAGTTATTCTTTTGCTATAACGATGACTGTTTTTTTTAGGACACTTGAAAACATAGTTGTTAAACCCGAACCAGGGGTTAACCCAGCTAAAGACCCGGGTCTGGGGTTTTATGGGTCAACCTGGGTTAACCAAGGTCAACCCATAAAACCTGGGTTATTTAAGGGGTTGGTTGGGCTAAAGTATATCTACACTCTCTAGCTTTTTGACATGCTTTCCAGTTTGTACTTGTCTGTTTCTCTATCATTTTAACCTCCTCTTTCACTCTTTCCTTCTTGATTTCATCTGTCGCACAACAAAAGAGCTCAACTTTCTTTAAATTTGCCTCACCTTATTTTTTGAAAGCCTTTCCCCTGAGGTGAACACCATACATCTTACTGCCTTAGGACGACTACACGTTACATCATAGCAGAACGACCAAATAAAGGCAAAAACCCCAAACCCTGCTGCAACTGCTATCTAGTGAAGAAACCTTGCTTCTAGGCTTATAATCATAGCTGTTGTGAACGAATTTGCTCTTGTTGGCTGCTATTGAATTAGACGCAAGTCTTTTGAAATGCCTTAGTAATCTCCTTTATGCCATTGTCGGTATAAAGGTTTTTTTTCTTTCTTTTTATTTTCACTAGTAGATTGTGAAGCACAATCCTTGCTTCTTGATGCCCTCATGCTTTACACCTTAAAAACACCACACAAACCCTCTCTCTTTTACATCTTTTCCCCGTAAATTTCTTGTGGATTTGATAATGGTAATAAAACTTGTGGTGCTGGTACTACTTGTTGCCTCTCTCTCCTGAAAGTATGAGTTTGGTCCCATTTAACCTTCAATTTCCTTCAAGTTACAGTCATCAATTGTAGAGCTAAAAGGAAAAAAATAGGAACCAACACCGACCCTTAAGATCTTCAAACCCAGATCAACTTACAATCATCTCAAACGAACCCAACTCTAAAACGCTGAGTCTCGTCCTGGTATGCCTAGGTCGCCTGGGTTATAGGTTGACCCACTAAGTCAACCAGTTTTTGCCGGGTTGTTACACCAGCTGGTCCGTTAACAAACCTGGACCGGTCTAGCCACCAGAAATAGTTTTGTTTATTTTTGTTGACTCATTTGAGTCTCGTCCTGGTATGCCTAGGTCGTTCGGGTTATAGGTTGACCCACTAGGTCAATCGGTTTTTGCCGGGTTGTTACACCAGCCAGCTAGTCCTTTAACAAACCCGAACCGGTCTAGCTACCGAAAATAGTTTTGTTTATTTTTGTTGACTCATCCCCCCACTTTGACCAAAATTTGCGAAGCCATGCTCATTAATATATTTATCATTTAGGGATTCTTTCATTATTTCAACCACATCCTGCAAAACATGTGTTAAATATGAAACATCAATCCAAATTCATGAAATAGATTGTTCACAAGACTTAATTCCTTCAGATAATGTCGTTATTCACATCATTCTCAAAAACACACGGGTACCGGGACTTCAGCTAAAATGAAAGTAAGAATATTATGATGTCACGACAAAGTGTAACAACATTTTATTATGAGATTAATGAATATTTGATTAATACATTTTGAGTAAATATAAAGATTTTAATTGTAATAATATTTTATTCACAACATTTTATTACATAATTTTTAATAAAAGCTTTATTTATCTTTAATATTCATCAAATATTTGATTAATAAATTTAGAGTAAAGATAAAATTCTTGGATAAAAATGTTTTGCAAAGAAAACTATAAAATTATTATAATTATGAGATTCTTTTTCCATCAAAGTATTATTCCTAAATATTTCTGGTCAATGCTTTATTAAGACTTAATATTAATTAGAGTTGTTGAGATTGATATATATCAAACTATAAAATTATTATAATTATGAGATTCTTATTCCATCAAAGTATTGTTCCTACATATTTCTGGTCAATACTCTATTAAGACTTAATATTAATTAGAGTTGTTGAGATTGATATATATCACGTTCTTTTATTTATCAAAAGAAGCAATTATCCTCATAAATTAAGGTATGAGGGGTACCTATATAGGTGCTTGTCATATGACATAAACATTTAAATGATCCATAAGAAAATCTCATATGGAGGGATCACTTGTGTTTATGAAAAGGCTCATGTGACAGTTGTATAAGTGATTATTAGACTTGAAATCATTAAGTTATCTTATATAAGAAATGTTATGCTGATGCAACCATATTACTTTATAGTTTCACCCACATTTAACTAGTGTTTTGCCTATGCTTTATATATAAAATGTCTTGAAATTCTTTGTTTTATATTTGAAGGCACTTTTGGATGAAAGATGCAAAAATAAGTAAATTGAAGGTAATTAGCATATTTGACCTTCAGTCGATATTTTGTGTAGAGC
>NW_011500256.1:31114-32678 GCF_000495115.2 Populus euphratica
GAGGACTATTTTGTAAAATAGAGACTAGGGTTTTCTAGGATATAAAAAGAATGAGAGAAGAGAAGGGGGGCAGCCAGCCAAGAATAGAAAAATACCCCTTCCTCTAAGAAACTATAAATTATGCATTCTTCCTTCTTTTTGATTAGTTGTTCAATAAACATGCAAGGCTAAACACTTTTTCTTGATTGCAATGATACAGAAACCTTCGGATTTCAAGAACTGTGAGATTTATTATACCTTTTCTTTTCAGTTTATATGATGAATATATTTTTTCTCTTATGCTTATTTTTCCTATGATTATTTATTTTAATTTCTAGAGTGGACTCTAAGTTATTATTGTAGACAATCTATTGCTAAGTTTGATATCAAAACTGGAGTTGTGGTATGAACTTGTGAAGCAACTGAGTTTAATAATTATAGTGGATCTACATTATTAATCTCAAAGAGAATATTCAATCAAATCAAACATAGTGATTAGTACTTAAAAGTGTATTTTTATTAAGGTTTTATATCATTATTTTGCATTTTTTGTGTCAAATTGTAGCAATAACAAAGAAGTCTGAATCTGTCCTGTAGCCTAGACACTGTTCAATGTTCAACCCATATCTTGAGTTCTAGATATCCAAATGACCTCAATTTTTTTTCCTGGAGAGCTAAGATAATTTCCTACAACTTTCATGTGGAGGTCTAGTTCAAATTATGACGTTATCAATCATATTTTATTCAGATAAGAGAAGATAAGGATTGTCACAAAATCAAGAGTTGGCCACCCACTTATCAATTAGTCATCAAATCAATAGTTTCTAATTTTGGCCTATAAAAGGAGACATTTACCATACATTTAGGCATCTTGGTTTCCAGATCAAGATCATGCTATTGCTTTCTCTCTTTATATTTTTGTAATGCTTAAGTTTTGCTTTCATTAATATCTTATTTATGCCTTTCATTTTCTTTCCTTTACTTAGTTAAATTTTATCTTATTTATGTTATTATTTTGTTTATTTATGTTTCTCTTTTTCATTATGTTTAGCTAAGTTTATTATATCAAGGTGAAAATGTTATACTAATAATGTAAGAATAAGTATAGTATAAACTCAACATGGACCTTAATGTTTGATACTAACATGTTTTGTATTTGTTATCTTGTTCATTTTTAATACTTTTCTTGTTAAATGATTAATATAAATTTATGTTGTATAACAATTGGAACAACAAATACTTGGCATTTTTATAACCAAACCGTATGGTATAACCTCCACCTGTGCTATGAAAGGAACTTGATTTGTTGTTAACATAAGTTATAATCATAAATGCTTGACGAGATTTACAAGTATTAGCATTAATTGAATGAGATAACCAATGCAATCATGTTAACAATTTATAATCTGATTGGAACCTCCTTTGTGTGTGGTTTCCAATTCAATAATAAGAGTTTATACTATACTTGTTTGATATACCATTAGTGGAACCTACATTAGTAAATTTTCTAACCTTGACATTTGTTGTTATCATTGTTTAATCCTTACATTAATATTCCATCTCCAAGTTCTCATCATCATCTTCT